>NW_026126645.1:1822500-2077500 GCF_943737965.1 Phodopus roborovskii
GTCAGCTCCAGGGAGACACACTTGCAGGAAACTGTCTCCCAGGAGACCTTTCTCTGCAGGGAGTCACCTCCTTGGCTGACAAGACACAAAGACCAAAATCACTCCCCCAGCCTCTGGAGTTTTGCACAGACAGAGGGCCTGACCTTCATGCCCTAAACAGTGGTGAACCAGAGACACCATGGTACCTGAAGGGGCCACTATCCCTCCTGTCCTCTGTCCAGATCGAAGGCCACCCTGTCTCCCTCCCTTTGCACACCCATCCCCTCTCATGTTCCTCCTCCGACCAGGGACAAAGTCCCTGGGGCCTGCTGGACTCCCTTGTGTGCCCCAAGGAGGAGGGTCCAGTGGATGAGGCTGAGGCCATGAGCCCCAATGCTGAAGCCTCTGAGCTGGAGCCACCCACAGAACTGGACTCTCTCTTCAAAGGCTTGGCTCTCACTGTGCAGTGGGAATCCTGAAGGAAGATCAGAGTAAGCAGGGCTGGGCTGCTCCTGCTCCTGCCCCACCCAGGTAACAACCCCCACACCTACTAGGCCATAGGCTCTAAGGCCCAGCCCCAGGTGGGTGCACTGACAAGAACTAGCAAAAGGAAGAGTGGGCCCCAAGTGGAAATACAAATATGCAGTGAAGGCTTTAGTGGAGAAACTACAGGCAGGAGCCGTGTGCAAATGGCCTGTGCCACCCAGCCTGGCAGGTAGGACAGATGGAGTGGGATAACGTAGGGAAACCTCCTGGGCACTCACACAACCCCACCCCTCAGCTCCTAAGACATTGGGCTGGAGGCTGCCTATCTTCATTTGCTTCCTGGACAGCTTCCTAATCTAGTCTAATTAAGAAAGAGGCATCCACCTTCTCTGGAGGAGCTTGGGTTGGAAGCTAGGGGACCCAGAATAACAGGCACTTTTGCCAAGGCCAGGGGCAGCACCATGGCAAGATGCCTAGGCGGAGTATGGCTAGGGACTCACTCCCTGCCAGCGTTCCCTTCTTTGCTCTGTGTGAGCCCCTCCCCCATGGACTGTTAATCCATCATAAAGTGAGGGGTGTGCCCCACAAAACTTTTCTGCGGGCAGGGGTCCAGAGAAAAGCATTTGAATGGGCCTATGGGGCCATGGACCCCAGAGGCTTTGGAATCTCAGCATATCTGGGCTCAAGTTTCGGCCTCTACACCTGCCTTTCATCTATCCGTGAATTAGCTAGTTCAGACCTCAGCTTCCTCATCAATGAAACAGCCATCATCACATTCAACTTATGAGATGGTGCCAAGGATGACATTAATGTCTGGGAAGTGCTTTGTGACAGAGATCAATACATGGCCACAGTCTTCCGCTGGGAATTTTTTTTTTCAACCTGGAAACACAAGGAGAGCCTCCTCCCATTCGTGTTGGCTCATGGGTGCTTTCTCACAGGACAGAGACGGTTGCAGGCAAGGACTGGGCTGTCTAGGGCAGACGGGAGAAGTCTCTATCTACAGAGCTGTCTGGAAACAGGCCCAGAGGCAACGAATGGCACAGAGTCTTCCCTTTGAGGTTGTAGATGGAAGCTGTCTGGGCATGGAGGGAGACCCGGGCCTGTCTGCCCTTTCAGTGGTGGTACTGAACCTCCCTGGCCCCCTAACCCATGTCTGTACCCAGGAAGAGGAAACATCCTTTATCCTCTGCTGTCAGGAAGCCATGCCCATTATATCCCTCTCATCTCAGATAGCCTTACCAGGAGGAGCCCGAGGCCCAGGCCTATCCAAGGCCCTGCTATGGAGTCCGCCCTCAGACGCAGGGCCTTTTGTGTCGCGAGTGGAAGTTCTCCACCCTGTTGAAATTCATGGGGACTGAGTCTGGCTGAACACAGAGAAAGGAGGGTTCCTAAAGGGTTCCTGAGATATAGGTACCCTCCCCATCACCTTCTTGCCCCAAATTTCTGAGAAACAACACCAAACTCCATCTGCAACATTGTGAGCCCCCAGAAGTACACTGTGGCCTTCCGCTGCACTCACCTGTGTTTCCCCTTTTTTTCCCCTCCTGATCCCCTTAATGACACATGGTGACAGGTGGGGCTCTTATCTATACATCATTAATATTTAACCTCCCTCCAAGGTCACTGACCCAGTATCTCTGGCCAAAGGTTAACTGCCTTCACTTTGTTTATGAGTAAAAAGCCACTGAATGGAGGGCCTGTTCTCACTTAGTCAGTGCAACCAGAGCCATAAACTGGCTGCCAGCTCCCAGGGCTATGGTGTGGAGAAGCGGGAGAGTCTAAGGAGGAGCCTGCGCCCCCGCCCCTGGAGGGTGTGGCCTCTGAGATCACCACACACACTCCTCCCCTGGCATCTCGGGCCTATAGCTGGCCTGGATTCTGCTGGAAGGCAGGCTGTCAAAGTTCCACACTGTCTCAAGTTTGGCTTTCCTGAGAGCTCTACCCCATAACCTGCAAAGTATGCAGCCCTGTCTGCTGTGCCCTGTCCCACCCAGAGAAAGGTGAATCTGAGTCCTCTGCTTAACAAGGAATGACAGAACCAAGTGTAAAAGAATAGTGACCTCAGCATTGCCTCAGCCTTATCCTCGAGAGAAGAGTCCAAGAACCTAGACCCCTGCCCAGTTGGAACCCATGAGCTGAGTGCAGCCAAGGCAAGCTGGGACTGCATCCCAACACAAAATGGTAAACTCAATAAACTTACTTAAAACATCAGGAAAGGTTTCTGTGTTTTTTTTTAATGTAGTTGCCTGCTTTTGCAAGTATGAAGATGACAGTCAGTGTCAGATTCAGAGGATACTTGAAACCACGGATGCTACCAAATGTTGCAAATGTTCTGGTGTGTTACATGCCTGTGATAAAGCTTAATGTGTAAATTATGCACATGAAGAGATGAACCGCATAATTGAATGGCAACTGTGGGAAGCACAGTGAAGGTTACTTGAACACAGATACTTAGAGAGTGGATACACTGGTTCACAGGATGATGCACATCTATGGCATGACATCTATCATGCCGATCAGAATAAGGAGCAACATAAAACATAGACTATGGGGCTGGAAAGATGGCTAAGTCGCTAAGAGCACTGGCTGCTCTTTCATAGGACAGACCCAGGTCTGATTGCCAGCAAACACAAGATGGCTCAGAACCGTCTATAACTCCTGTCTCAGGGGATGTAGCATCCTCCCCTGACTCTGTGGACACTGCATGCATGTAGAGTACAGAATTGCATGCAGGCAAAACATCATATACATAAAATAAAAATAAAGGAGGGAAAATGTTTTAAATGTACGAATTCGTTCTGAACATTTCCATGTAATGTTGTTGACTAAAAGTTACTGAAACCAGGAAAAGCAAAACCATGGGTGAGGAGGACTCACCATAGCAGCAGTGGGTGAGGAGGACTCCAGCTGTGTCACTTAGTGGATTTCTGTCTCCGCTTGCCCTCCTGCTCGTCTTCCTTCCCTGATACATTGTGGTGCCCTCCTTTTTCAAGGAGGAAAATATGGCTCAGAGAAGTGGGTTTCCCTCCTCTCAACACTTGGGACTGGGAGTTAGGGAACTAGACAACTCAGCAGGTAAGAGCATTTGAGAACCTGAGGACCTGAGTTCAAATCCCCAGCATTCATGAGTGCACCTGTAACCCAGCCTCTGGAGAGGGAAGTACAAAAGGATCCCCAGAGCTTGCTGGCTGCTAGCCTAGCTCCAGGTTCAATGACAGACACTATCTTAAGGGAGTAAACTGGCTAGTAACAGAGTAGGACGGCTGATGTCATCCTCTGTTCTGTACACATGTGGGCAGGCACACTGGCCCACCTGTATGATTCAACACATATCACACTCACATTCACACACACACACACACACACACACTCACACACACACACTCACCACTCACATTCACACACACACACACACACACACACACCACTCACATTCATACACACCCTACTAACAACAAAACTTGGGGACGCTGCTCAGTTGATAGCATGCTTACTAAACATTCACAAACCCCTAGCACCCATAAACAGGGCATGGTGGCACACACCTATGATCCCAGCACATAGGAGAACACGCAGGAGGACCAGAAGTTCAGTGTTGATTAGGTGTGATGGCTCCCACCTTTAACCCTAGCACACAGGAGACAGAGGCAGACAGATCTTTGTGAATCCAAGGCCAGCCTGGTCTACAGAGTCAGATACTATCTCAAAAGGAGGAGGAGGAAGAAGAGAAGTTGTTCAAAGCCATCCTCAGCTACATAGTAGGTCTGAGGCCAGCCTGGTCTCCATGAAACCTTGTCTCAAAAAGGAGAAAGAAGGAAGATTTCTTCTGACTCATGGATTCAGAGGAAATGCTCTCTCGTGGTGGGGATGTGTATGGGAGGGAACAGCTGCTCCATCTCTCCTGGAGGAGTGAGATGACGACAGCTCCACAGGCCTTGTTCAATCAGAAAGCACAGAGCTCAAGGCAGCAAGGAAGAAGATACACCCTCCCTAAGAGACCCACATACACTAGCTAGGTCCATGCCTCCAAGGTTCCATAATCACCCAAAACAGCACCGCCAGATGGGGACCTGGAATTCAGACACATGGGCCTAGGAGAGGCATTCAGGCTCAAATTGTCATAGATGTTCATTGAAAATATCATCTCCCAACATTACTCTGGGAGAGCCAGACAAAGAACACATTGTTCTGTCATTATATGGGATAGAGTTTTGCTATGCAACCCTAGTTGACCTGTATTCATTATGTAATCGGGCTGGATTCGAACCTATAATAGTCCTCTTGAACTCATGACCTGTGCCTCCCAAGAACTGGGATTACATGTGGGCAGTACAATCCCAGACTTAAGAATGTGTGTGTTGTTATGTTTTATTTATAACATATTTCATGCATGCCCCTGACTCTGGCATGTGTCTGAGTTCGTCCCTTCAGGCTGCCTCAGAGGATAGGGACAACAGGGCCTATTTAAGGGCTGAGTTCTGCATCTCACTTAGCCATCACAGCAGGTGTGTGGATCCAAAGAAGCTTCCCCATCTCCTATTATTTTGTCCAGAAAGAGCTTCTCCATGGTACTTGGGAGTGTGTGGCAGGAAGATTGCCAGCTGCAAGCTAGCCTGGGCTATATAACAAAACCTTATCTCAAAGTAACAACAACAAAAGATGTTAGAGGGCTGGAGTGATCTCTCAGTGGTTAGAACAATGGCTCCAGTGGACCCAGGTTCAATTCCCAGCCCCCACATGGCAGCTCCGACCATCTGTATTCTCCAGTTCCAGGTGAGCCGATGTCCTCTTCTGGCCTCTGTGGTTACCAGGCATGCATGTGGTGCACAGACACACATGCAAGTAAAACACTCATGCATACAATTTTTTTTAAAAGAAAAAAAAATTAAAGAAACGAGTGTTGGAATCAGGCACTGCAGCCTGATTCCAGAAGCTGCTATGATACCCCGACCCAGGAAGAGACAGAATCAGGCAAGCTTAGGAAGGGCTTTGCAAGTAAGGCAGGAGATTAAGATTAGGACTGAAGAGCTCAGTGCCACTCATGCCCTCTCCCCAGGGAGCAGCCTCTGAAGTTCTAGGAAGGGCAGCCATTGACCCCGCTGCCTGTGGTCCCATGAAGAGGCCAGTAGAGAAGTCATGTTCTCCAGCCTAAAGCTGCACAGTTGTCCCAGGTCTGCTCATGCTCTGGAGGGCCATGTCCCTTCCTCATGGCTCCCCAACTCCTCTCCTGGGCCTCACCACACACAACCATGGAGAGACCAGGAACAGGGCCAGTAACTGCTGGAATGACAGACAAGAAGAAGCCACGTATCTCTGCCTTAGCTGAGGGAATCAGAGTTTTAACTTTGGGTCATGTACCTGAATGGAGCCAGGTATGCTGACACACTGTCTCTGTCTTTCAGGAAGGAATTCAGATCAGAGAAACGGATCATGGTACCCTAAAACTGAAAGAAGAATTGAGAGCAAACTTTTTTAAATTTGTATTTATTTATTTTTGGTGGTTTGAGACACGGTTTCTCTGTGTAACAGTTCTAGCTGTCCTGGAACTCAATTTGTAGACCAGGCTGGCTTTGAACTCACTGAGATTCGACTGCCTCCCAGATGCTTAGATTAAAGGCGTGTGCCGATACCACCCAGCTGAGAGCAAACTTCTGTAGCATGCATCCACTTTCCCCAAACCGGCCTGGAACCCTGGGCATCACTTGTCCCTCTAGGCAGGGAATGGGGTGGGGTGGGAAGGCTAGAGGAGGGGGAGGAGCAGCGTGAGTAGTGGGGGCCACCCCACCTGTTGCTGCTGCCCAGCAGGGCTGGCAGGAAGACACAGCCCTCCCCTCTGCCTCCACCCTCACCATAACTCCCATCCATTGTCATCACACTGTCTCAGTGCTGCTATATTTAAGACAGCGCAAGGCTCCAAGATCACATTCTTCACCCGTCCTCTCTGAGCTGAGGGCAGGAAGAGACCAGGGGCCTTCTTACTGTCCTGGAGACGTCTGAGTGGACACTGCTGCTTCTGTGAGTCACATACAGGGATCAGGGTCTGAGAGAGCTCCTAACCTTACACGGGAATGACCTATGGAAGGTGGTCTATGTGGTGTTTGTGTAGTGTACATGTCTGTGGTGTATGAGTATATGATGTGGGGGTGGTCTATGCATAGGTTCACATGTAGTCTATGATGTATGTGTGTGTGTGTTCATAGTGTGTGTATATTGTGTAAGGAGGAGTAGTATTTGTGTGACTATGGTGTGTGTCCATAGTATAGTGTGGGGGGACATGCGTGTATGATGCTCATATCTAGTGTGTGTGTGTGTGTGTGTGTGTGTGTGTGTGTAAATATGTTGGGAAAGAGGCTTGGGAGATTTGAGTTTGGTAGCGCCCCAGGTGAAAACGGGATCCCAGAACTCCATGCCTCATTTCACTTCTGTAGCCCAGGGTCTTCTGAGTCTTCTGGTCTGAGCCCTCCTTGATATCAAAGCTAAAATTAAGAAAAGAAAAGGCCCTCGGGGGTACACTTGGAACAGGAACCTTTGCTATGTGGGCAGCCAGTCAGGGAGCCTGGAGCCATGGCAATCCTGAATCCTAGGGCTGCCAGGCTCATCCTGCACAGGGGATGGGGACTTGGGGCTCTGCTGGAAAAGGAACAGCCTCTGCTAACCAGGGCCAGAGCATCACAGCCCCCCGGGGATCTAGGGAGTCACTGCATGTCCCAACTTGTGCCGACCCACTGGGCAGGATACATCCACTGCAACTCAGCCAATACAGCTCCGTGTAAAGGGCATTGGAGGCCACGAACCTGTGCCTGCTTAATCCCACACTTTAGTCAGCGCCTTAAAAAGCATCCATGGCTCACCACAGCAGAGGGGTCTGGAAGCTGAGTGCCAGTGGGACGCTGTGTTCATCAGAGCAGAGTATCAGGGGAAGAGCCAGTGCTGATGCCAGAACACACAGACCCTTGCTGTTAGGGTCATGGAGAGTATCCTGGCAGCAGCAAAGCCTCACTCCCCAGATCAGCCTGTGGCTGAGGAAGAAGAATGGGACGAGCAGGTCTGGCTAGTTCTTTGGGTGCAGAGACACTTTCTATCCAGGAGGAGCCAGAGCCAGCCTAAGTGGGCAACTGTCCTTTGGCTCTGCGGAGACACTTGTTAGGAGCCAGGAGACCTTTTGGAGCAGCCCTTAATGGCCGCTGGCTACGGCAAGCCACTGTGCTTCCTGATGGTCACAGCTGTGGGCAGCACGGCAAACCAGACCTTAAGGAAGTGGAAGAAATGCGTACCTATCAACTGACCCTCAGCAGCCTGAGCCCCGTCACCACCGAGTCATGTACAGCCTACACACAGATATGAAATAATCAGTAAGAGGAGGCACTTTCTGAATGAGGACCAAAATGTAAGGTTCAGATTTAAAACGCCAAAAGGACTAAAGGAGAGAAAGTTCTAGAAGGCCTGTTATGTTTTTATAAGTCTTCTAAGGAAGATGATGGCAGTGTCTGACACTTGGATGGGACTTACTTCTCCAGGCTTTCAATTAACCAGGAGTGTGATGGGTACATTTTAAAGATGAGGAAACCAAGTTATACCATTTATACCGTCCAAGGGCACACACTTGGAAGCAGGGATGAGGAACTAGGGTCATGGGATTGCACCTGGTCGCTGACCCACATTCTCTACATGTGTTAACGAGGCACCTTTCAGGTTGGGCTTGGAAGAGTGGCTGGGGTGAGGAAACCAGTACTGCAAAGGCACAAGGGTAGGACCAGAGGGAAAGAGGACACACCCCCTCATTCTGAGACCTAGACCCCGGCTCAGCCAGCCTCATGCTGACACACCTCATCTGGAGAAGGGGATGGATGGGACAGGACTGCAGTTGGCAGCCAAGGCTCTGCCCCCAATGGGGCTCTGCTCATCCACTGCCAAGGCACGTGGGACAGTAGTGAAGTCAGGTTCTCCTTGTGCCTGCCTTGGTCACCATGGTCCTTTACCTTCTCAGGTTCAGTTCCTATGCTCCTGTAGAGCAGTGGTTCTCAACCTGTGGGTTGTGACATCTTTGCGGGGATGGGGGGGTGTCACATATCAGATATTTACAGTTATGAACTAGCAACAAAATAATTTTGTGTTTGGGGGTCATCACCCCCGTCACATGAGGTCACAGCATTAGGAAGGTTGAGAACCACAGGGAAATGACATCTCTCTCCAGAGAGCTCCCAGAGCACTTGGGAAGGGAGGGGGTGCCTGGTAGAATAACCACACACCTTGGCCTTGACAGGTTGTTGCCCTCGCAGCCATGACTCTGCCCCACAATCCCGGAAATGCCGGGGAGTCCCGAGCCTCCCAGGCTGTGCAGGTCCACAGGCTGGAACACAGGCAGGAGGAGCAACAGAAAGAGGAGCGACAACACAGCCTACACATGGGTTCCTCTGTGCAGAGGCGAACCTACCGCAGCAGGTGGGAGCACCCATCCCCCCAGACCCCTCCCTATTCCAAGACCCCAGTTAGAAGCATAGCCCAGCTGCCCAGAGACCCCATCTAAGATGGGAAGCACAGGTCCACCTTCTGAGATAACGCCACACCCCCATCAGCATGAAGGAGACAACACGCTCTATAGACCTATCTAAGAGGAGATGCAGGCTGGTGGGGGAGTGGGTTGGGGACTTTTTGTCAGCCTGACAAAACACCTGAGAAAAACACATTAGGAGAAGTGGCTTTTTGTCTTTTGTTTTCTGGGGGGGGAGTGTTATTTGTTTTGTTTTTTTGTTTTTGTTTTTGTTTTTTTTTTATATAGCCCTTTATGAGGTTTAGTCCAGTCTTGGCTCCACTGCTTTGAGCCTGAGAGGTAAGGCAGAGCAAACATCATAGTGAAAGGGAAGCCAGCCAGGAATAAAGTAAGAAAGGAGATGCCTGGGACATGACAAAGACCCCAAGAAGACTTGCTCCAACCAGGTTCACCTCTGGATATTTCTTCTGCCCCCAGTAAAACCATCAAATTGAATCCATCGGGGATTCATTGACAGATGAACACACAGCCCACGGTCCAGTCACATCTCAATGAGGACTGAGTTTCCATCACAGGTCCTTTAGTGGACACACATATCCAGACCCTAAGAAGAGGCACAGCATGTCCTCAGGAACCTCTGGGGTGGACAGACACCCCTGCTCTCTGAGATCCCAGCATAAAGAGGGAGGTTCAGTGTGAGAAGGGAGCTCAGGGGGTGCCTCTGGTACCCTAATGTACAGCCATGGTCCCAGAAACCCCAGACAGTGCCCTAAGAGCAAGTGGTGACCTCCCTTTCTCCTGACAGTGAGGAACAACAGCAGTTCAGCTCTGAAGATTATGCCCTGGCAGCTGCCCTGGCCCTGACAGCCTCCTCAGAGTTGTCCTGGTAAGTCACATGACTGTCGCTAGATGAGAAAGGGCTGTCTTGTCTTCTACCCTGGTCCCTGGTCCCCTACCTCAGCACTGGGCTCCCACTGATACACAATGGATCTGTCCAAAGTTCCTTCTGGCAGAGAAGGGCTGGGCAGGGTGAAAACCAGCTACTTTCTTCACACCAAGCTTCACACACACACACACACACACACACACACACACCACGGTAGGAAAGGACTGTCCCCAAGCAGCTATCTTCATTACCAAAAAGCTTTACGATTAAGAGAGGGATTGGCTGAGGGTTACAGAACTGGTGACAATTGCAAGTCTCACACGAGGAAGGAAAGGTCCCTGAACACCTCTCCAGAGGTACCATGGCTTTGGGAAGGACCCTGGGCTTAGAGGTTTAGGACATAGTCCTGCTGTCCTTAAGCAAGTCACTGGACTCAGTTTCCTGTCCTATGAAATGGGGAGGGAACACATGTCCACTTGGACACAGCAAAAATCAGACAATAAAGCTGGGTATGGCAGTGCACACCTTTAACCCCAGCACTCAGAAGACAGACGCAGGAAGATCTCTGTGAGTTCAAGGCCAGCCTAGTCTACAAAGAGCGTTCAAGGACAGCCAAGGCTACACAGAGAAATCCTGTCTCAAAAAATAAATAAATAATTTAATTAAATTAAAGATCAGCCAATGGTTTGTTAAGCAGACTCACATACTCCATTCATAACTACATACTTATTAAATTCTGGCAGTAAGCAGGTTCCCCCTGCCCCCCCCCCACATTTACATACACACTTTCCTGAGACAGAATTTTATGTAGCCTAGGTTGACCTCAAACTTGCTATGTAGCCAATGGTGGCCTTGAACTTTTGGTCTTCCTTTCTCCTGAGTGCTGGGACTGCAATAGCATGTACTATCACATCTGGTATATGCGGTTCTGTACCTCAAACCCAAGGCTCTGCATATTTGAGGCAAGCATGCTATCAACCGAGCTGAATCCGCAGTCCCATTCCAAGGTGTCTGTCTGCAGGCAGAAGATATAGGCTGTGCTTGGTCCTAAAGCACACTCCCAAAGACCACTAGCATGTGGGGGTTGGGGAGTACAACTGCTCCAGCCTCTATGGGCCATGTCTGAGTCCTGACCCTGCAGGGAAGCTAAGCTGAGACGCCAGACCACCACAGTGGAGCTGGAGGAGCGTGGACAGAAGCGGGTGGGCTTTGGCAATGACTTGGAGCGGATGGAGATAGCCTTCCTCCGGACCCAGAGGTTGCTTCGCCAGAGACGCAACTGGAAGGCGTTACGTCAACGGGTGAGATACTGGGGTGTCGTCCCCACCCCCACCTTCTCACAAGTCATGCAGGAAAGGGCTTGTGCACTAGATTCCAATCCCAAGGCCCCTGGGCTTGGCTGTGTAACCTGGGAAACGGTCAGGCTGCTCTTGAGCCACAGTCTCCATCTGTGACTCCGGGTGGCCATAACAGCTCTGTGCTGAGGTAGAAATTAAATGAGCTGAGATTTGCAGAGTGACTTCTCAGTGTCTAGAAGACCTTCGCAGTTGTGAAGGGTCCAGTCTCACTTCCCTACCCACTGCCCAGGTCACACTTCAGGCGGCTTTTTTACATAGGCCTCGTGTTTTTCATGGATTGATGCATTTACTCCCCATCACAATCCCCGGGGCAGTGAGCAAATAAATATCTTCATCATCCTCATTTTACAGTCAAGGAGAATGAGGCTCTCCTGTGACCCCATAGCTGGTCCCAGAGCACATTCCCTGCCCACCAAGCAACACTGCCTCCAGGTGGAGTAGATGAGGCCTCAGCCAGAGTCTGAATGGAAGATGGGGATGGAAGGGAGGGGGCAACATTATGGAGAAGCCATCCCTGGCCCCTAGGAGTCACACACCCATTCACCTCCAGACAGAGGAGAAGGTCCGGGAGGCCAAGGAGCTGATCGAGCTATGTTCTGGCCGGGGCCCCTGGTTCTGGATCCCACTCCGCTCGCATGCTGTCTGGGAGCACACCTCTGTGCTGCTGACCTGCACCGTCCAGGGCTCACCTCCATTCCAGGTCACCTGGTAAGTCCCTGGACTGGAGACAGAGTCTTCACTCTGCTTCTGTCTCCCTTGGAGTTCTTTGTGATCCATCTTCACCCAAGGTTCTTTGTCTCAGCAAGGCTACAACCCACAGAATCTGAGCTCTGCCCACCCTATACACACAGCAACAAACAGCTGCCTGGGAGCCTCAGGCCACCTCAGACCTTGGCTATTCTTAGTCACCTTGCCACCAGCCTGGGCCTGGAAAACTGGACCCCTGGAGAGCCAGGCCTTGTAAAAATATGATTATGATGGCATGAGAAGACACCTGCTCTGAGCTGGGCATCTTCAGCACTAGAGACTGTCTGGGAGTCAGGACAGAGAGCCTAGGAGGTAGGGGGGAGGTGGGGAGGGCAGGGCCCTGCTGGGAGAGCAGGCTCAGATCTAGAATGTGAGTCTAAAGTCAGGCCTAGCATTCTCTCCTCTGAGTCAGAGTGTGGCTTCAGGTATGTGACTTAACCTTCCCTGATCTGTTTCTGGCTTTGCCTCAGTCTCCTGCTCATAACAAGTGCCATGTGTTAAGGGTTTAAAGTCCCACAGAGGAAGTCCTCAGAACTTGACAAGAGCAGAAAAGCTCGGGGCATGGTTGTGCATGCCTGCAACCCCAACATTCAGGAGGCTGAAGCAGGAGGATCATGCCTTTAAAAGAAAAGAAAAATAAAAAGAGCTAGGGAAACAGGAAACATTTCTAGAAGCATACCAGAACCCCAGAAGCCACATAGCTGTGAGGGTTCCCCTGAACAATGTGGTCACTTCCTAGAAGGAGGCACGTTGTCCAGAGTAGAGTCCTTGTTCAGTGTGTCTTGGGCCAGTTGCCAGGCATGCTGCAGAATACGGAAGGGGGTTCAACAACATTTACCATCAGCATCACCATCCTTGTCAGGGTCTCATCCTCAAGGAACACTAAGCTCAGGGAGATCTGGGCACAGACAAGTCTATCCATGGTCCTGCTCAGATCAAGGGGAGTGGGAGGGGAGGACATGGCTGTCCAGGACTGAAGTGTCCAGGAAGGCTTCTCAGAAGAAGTGGCATGGGAGCTGGAGGGAGCACAGCCCATGGATTAAAATCAGAAGAAAAGGGCAGCATCTTGCTGGGACCCACTCTACACAGACCTAGAACTCATGTCCCATTTGAGCCTTAGCAAAGAGAGGACCAGGATTCAGATTTGGGAATCTTTCCAGTAGTTACAGAGCAAGGTTTTGGGTTTTTTGTTTTGTTTGTTTATTTTTGTTGTTTTGTTTTGTTTTGTTTTGTTGTTTTTGTTTGTTTGTTTTGATTTGTTTTTTAACTTAAAGCACACAGTGCTAAGGAGTTGAGCATGGAAAGCATGTGGGTGGTCACAACCAAGAGTAATATCTTGAGGGAGCTGGCCTCCATGTTGGTCAGTTCCAGCCGTGCACAGGGCAGGGCACTGGGCACTGAGGTGCCATGGAGACCAAGGGAATACTATGTGTAAGTGTCTGGCCCCAGGAGACCTGCTTCCAACTCAGATCCGGGCTAAGGGGTGGGGGCGGGGGTGTTCAGAGCCTCAGCTGTCCACCTGCAGCCAAGTCCCGCCCACCTTGGCTCTTAAGCTCTCATCTAAGACATTCCATGGAAGCCTCTAGGAGGGGGATTGGTCTCTGCCCCAGCCAACAAGGCCAGCCCCACAGAGCCAAGCATTTCTGAAAAGGCAGGAGAAGCCAAGGCCAAGCTGTCCAGCCACACTGACTCTGGTGGCCCCTGGGGCTCCTGGCTCTGTGATCCTGGAGCAGAACTATGGGACTGGTCTCTCAGGGTGATGTCCCTGCTTAAGATACAGACTTGTCTTGAGAGTGCATTCATTTAGCAACCATTGAGCGTTTCCCAGATGCAAAGGCATTTTGAGGGCTCAAGCATACAGGTGAGACAAACATGCCAAGCCCTCGGCTACACAGACTGAGGACAGACTTGCTGCCTCTGGAAGACAGGGGGAGGGGCCTGTTCTCAGGGTGCTATACAATGGAAGCCAGCTCTCTACTTGGGGCTACAAGCGAACAGGAAGGAGAAACCCAAGTCTGGGTATTTGGGGGAACTCAATGCTCAGGAGGGCATCAGGGAGGGAACAGCAACTGCTGGAAAGCAGGCCTTCGTAGCCAGACAAGGCATTGCGACTGACTGGCCCAGGTACACCGGAGATAATGAAGATAATGACAGGTGGCAGTGTCATATCTTTGGTTTTAGTGTCAGGGACAAGATGAGACATGGTGAGTGAGAGACACAGGCAAAAGCAAATGCAACTCCAGGCAGCTAGGAGCTGGGCAAGACCTGATCAGGTGAAGGGAGAGGCCTGCTTTGGCCATGTTTAACCCACAGAAGTCACCTAAAATAGATCACTCAGACTAAGTACCCTTCAAAGTGAAATCTAGGGCTAGAGAGATGGTTTAACGGCTAAGAATGAATATGGCTCTTCCAACGATCCACAGTTCAATGCCCAGCACCCATGCTGGAACTCATAACTGTCTGTAACCTCAGCTCCATAAAGCCAACATCTCTGGCTTCTGTAGGTTCACATGCACAATTCCCCCCACATACCTCCTGCACACAATTAATTGTTTTTAATTAAAAAAAAATTTAAAAAAAAGTAAATAAATAAAAATAAAATAAAATCTAAAAGCAAAACACACTGGGAGAGTTAAGCATAGAACACAGGCGGTGATCCCTGTTTTCAGGAAACTGACTGAAGCAGGAAGGTCAAAATCTGAAACTGGCCTGAGCTACCAAGGCAGACACTGTCTCAAAGAACAATAAGATTTAGGCAAATAGAAAAAGTCCCTTTCATGGGGCCTCCCTAGCTGAAGAGCGGGATGAGGCTAAGGGCCTGTCAGTGCAGCCATGCCTGGAGCTACAGCTGCTGTGTCTTGAGAGGAAGGCCTGGACAGCCTGAGGTGTCTGGAATGTTCCTGACAGGTGTGGGCTAGGGGTCTGGCCCTCAGAGCCTGAGGAGATGTGTGCCCAGATTAGGCACTCCCCTCCCCACAGGGGACTTAGCTGGGCCCCTTTCCTAAATGGGTACAGCCTGGGGACAGAGTAGGTGTGTCTGTGTTCCAGTGGCCATGGAGATAAACAAAGCACTCCTGACAGACAGGCCAGGTCCAAGGAAGGCTTGTCCTCGGGCTGGGGCGCCCTCTGTCTGCAACAAGAATGCCATCTTCTTCAACCTCAACTGCCAGCACTTGAGCAAGAAGAGGCTAATTTCTGCATTCCCCCTGAGACACACGCACACACCACCACCACTACAACAACAACAACAACAACAAAAATACTTGGGGTGTATTCAGAATTTAGCATCTGCCTGTCCTCACTGCGTTGACCATTGTCACATGAACACACCTCCCAGAGAGAAGGGCAAGGAGACAGGCAGTATGTTGAAAGACTCCAAGATAAATCCTGTTTCTTTAGGACTCAAGGAAACTGATAAGGGAGAGCAATGGGTGGTCTTTGACACAGACCCACAGGCTTCTGTCAGGCACCACACATGGTAAAGAGCCTTCGATGCTGTTGAGACAAACCCGGGCCTCTTGTGTGCTAGGCAAATGTTCCACACTAAACCTGCACCCCAGCTCCCTGCTAAGATCTTTAAGGTTCCTTGGATGACTTAATCAAGAGCTAAAATTAAGAACAGAAAGCCAGATGTGGAGGTGCATGCCTGTAATCCCAACACTCGGAAGGCTGAGCCCTGAGGATCTCAAAGTCAAGGGTCCTGTGAGCTATATAGCAAGACCCTGTCTCCAAAGATGATGGAGGAGGTGTGGAAGAGGGGAGAAAGGAGGAGGTAGAGGAGGTAGATGAGGAGGAGGTAAAGGAGAAGGGAGAAACGGGAGGAGAAGAGAGGGGAGGAAGAGGAGGAGGGAGAGGAGGAGGGAGGAAGGGAAGGAGGAGAGAGAGACAGCAGCAACCAGGCTTGGCGGCCGTACACTTGTGATCCCAGCACTTGAGAGACGGAGGCAAGAGTATTAGCATCTCATGGTCATCCTTGGCTACATTTCAAAAGCAAGGGCATCCTAGGCTACCTGAGACCCAATTTCAGAACCTCAATAAATACATAAATAACAGTAATTTTCATCTCCGCCCTAAGGAGTTATAGAGTGAGGTTGTGGGGCTTTTGTTGATACGGGTCCCTCAAAGAGTAGCAAAAGTACAAAGCTTAGTCCCTGGTGTGCCCCGAAAGTATCTCTCCTAGCAACCCCAGACTGGGATGGATCCCTGAATAGTCAAGTGCAATCCCACCTCAGGGCCACAGCAGTCCTGCAAATCAGCCCTGTGCACAGGGCCAGCCTAGGACATTCCCTGTCCCCAGGTAAGGATGCTGAGGCTGCCAGTGAAAGTTCCCTGGGTGTTGCCAGCTGGTGAGCAGCACATTTCTGGGGCTGTAATCTGAGCCTGAGAAACTCAACATCCCCCCAGCTCACCACAGCTACTGTGTCTCCACAGGTACAAGAATGACATCCGGATCGATCCCCGTCTCTTTCCAGCTGGCAAGTACCGAATCACCAACAACTACGGGCTACTGACCCTGGAGATCAGGAGGTAAAACCACAGACCCAACACCACTGAGACCAAAGCTCGACTCTGGTGCCCGGGTTTCCTCATCCTCAGAAGGCTTGTGAGACCAGGGGGAAACTTGGGGGTCCAGTAAGACTGGTCTTTGAAGCAAGAGAGGTCTTTCCCCAAGTGTCAGGGAACAGAGAGACACGGAGGGACTCTTGGCTTGCTGATTGGGCCAGATGGACACACCCTACTGCCTACTCTGTCATCGGGGTACCTTGGATGGGAACCAGTTGTGCTTTTTTGGGCACACACAGTGCTGGTCTGGCTGGTGATGAGACCCAGGCCTGACACAGAAGATCCTGGCCTTGCGCCTGGCTGTGGCACGGACTGGCAATAGGCCTCAGCGAGTCTATTGCCCTGTGTGAAGGGAGGCAGCCCTGTGCCTGTTTTTTGACATGCAGATGTCAATAGGGCAGGAAACGGTGCCTGGAAAGAGGCACAGACAGCCACATCGAGCTTCAATTGCTGTGTGATTCTGGGAGAATCACGTCACCTCTCTGATCTTCTACAGTCAGTCATGAGTGCAGTATGGAACAGGGTATTTCCGAAGCCCTTTCCCTTGAGCTGATTTAGGCTGGTGGTGTGGCCTTAGTTTTTCAGAGGGACCCAGTGACCAGCCTAGGGTCTTCCCCACCAGGCTCCCTTCCCACCCAGCCTTTCCCATCTGCAGAGGGGTGTGCACTCCTATCGTCTCCCTTGCTCCTCAGATGTGTGGTTGAAGACTCGGGCACCTACACTGTGCTGGTGAAGAATGCCTACGGCCAGGCCTCTTCCTTCGCCAAGGTCCTCATCCGCTGTAAGTTCATCCATCCCCAGCAGGTCAGGTCCTATGAGCCCAAGGCCAGCAGACAGCCATGGACCTACGGTCGCACGGGAGGAAAGAGCTGTGTTGGCTGAGATTGGGAACTAAGCATGACAAGGCAGGAGCCTCTGTCCCTGCAAACTGTGGAGAGTCACCAGGAGGAGAAGGAAGGCACTGTCTCCCCCTGAGCATTCAGTGTGCATTGAGCATGTACACACACACTCTCTATCCTGTGCTGGCCTTGAACTTAGCTCTGTCTTCAGAGTAATAACAGGCATGGACCAGTCACTAAACTCTGTGTGAATGAACTAGATGGAACTCGAATGGATGACTACCCTCCAAGTGGAGGACAAAACAGACTGGGTTTCAGGCCCCAGTGCTCCTTGACTGACCTCCATGGAGAACCTAGCCAACTGTTTCAGGTGACCTTGCCTGCCCATCTCCATGAGCAGGTAGGAGCCTGACCCAGATGAGAGCCTCCAAGAGGGTGGTCTAGGAGCACAGGGAATGTCCAAGCCCTCCCTATGCCCTGCCCCACTGCCCCTCCTGCTTTCTGTTGGATGCATCCCCTCCTAGATGTTGCCCCAATGAGCATTCAAAAATCACAGCTCACAGCAGAGCAGACACCCAGACATCAGCCAGGCCTGGGTTCCTACCCACGCTCTACTTGGCCAGCCATGTGGGCCTGGACAAGCCGCCTAACCTCTCTGAGGTGTGGTTTACTTCCCTATACAACAGGATCCTACTTCCTGCCTCAGATACATTGTTCCTGGGAAAGGATGCTGTCTTCTGTCCCTCTGTGAATGCCACACCTGGCCTTCAGGGCGCTGGAGTGAGAGGCCCCCAGATGCTGTATTCTCTCTCCGTCTCTGTGTATCTCTCTCTTTTTCTCTCTCCATCTCTCCCCTGCCCCGTGTGTGTGTGTGTGTGTGTGTGTGTGTGTGTGTGTGTGTGTGTGTGTCTCCCACCCAACCAGGGCAGCTGTCCAGCCCTGCCCTCCCTGCCTGTCACAATTCATGTTAAACTGTCCTTTGCAGTCCTCTACTCTCTGTACATTCCTGAGATAGCTCTTGGACGGCAGCTGTCCCCGTCACCCATCCTGCTTCTCTGTGTAGACATTTGAGCTGCCCCATAGGCCGTGCCCAGAGTGAAGCCCAAGGTCACATACTATGTCTCTCTATGCAGCCCTCTCTCCCTCCTTCCACACCCCTGCCTTCCCTCCCTCCTTCCATACCTCTGCCCTCCCTCTATCAAGGCCAACAATTCAAGGATCTCTGCCTGAGGCACCAACTCACAGATACTGCTGCTGCCCTCTGTGTCGTCTCCATGGTGACATGGGTAGGGGGTGTCCCTACACATGTTCCTGTGCTGGGAGGCAGGAGCCTAGGTCTAACACTGAGTCTCCCACCAGCTCTGTGCCCCCCCTGGAACCTCCCCCTACCCTTTCAGAACCTCACTCAGGGGCCACAGTCACATCATGGCTCAGGCTGCTGGGGCTAGCTGGGTGACACTGCCTCAGTTTCTCCATCTGTGAGGACTAAGGCAGCTGCTCGTAGCTGTCTCTGGGGGTCACATCCATCTCACTCTGAACCTGCAGTCTCTGCCAGTGATGATACCTCCAGAGTCTCTGGCCAGGGTTGTCCCCTTTGATGACAATGTAATCCTGTCAGCAAGTCCGGGCAGAGGAGGAAAACCAGCATTTATGAAGCACCTACTCTGTGCAGAGCGCTGACTGGGGGCTTTATTCATGGAAACCAGTGTGTCCATAACCCACACCATCAGGGAGCAACCATAGCTCCCATTTTACTAATGAGGAAACTGAGGCACAGGCACATAAGTGGCTTTTCCCCAGAGGTGCTGCAGGGGTCACTAACAAGTCAGAACTCACACCCACACCCACACCCAAGACCACATCCCCAAATGTATGGGATTGTGAGGTCTGAGTCTTCTCCAGCTGCATTTGCCTTATTTTTACAGCTTACCTGGGGAAAGACGCTGGCTTCGATTCAGAGATCTTTAAACGTAAGTGGGCTGGGGATGAGGACAGGGTATCTGGAATCCCCATTGTCTTCTCAGAACACTCACTGTGGCTCACAAAGGCTATCCCCGAAGGCTGTCACAGGCACAGATCCCCAACTAACATGCTGGCTTAGGTGGTTTCCTCCTCCCACCCCAGGACATCTTTCCCTGCTGATAAAACTTTGAGAGCTGTGAATCCTGACCCAGAGGAATGGGGACAGCCCAGAAGAGTCCTTACTCCCATTCAGGCCCTGGGACAGGCCAGTGTCTCAAAAGACCTTGATCTCATGTTTCTGTCCCCACCCAGGATCTATGTTCGGCCCCAGCGTGGAGTTTATATCAGTGTTGAAGCCAATCTTTGCCCGAGAGAAAGAGCCCTTCTCCCTGACCTGTTTGTTCTCCGACGATGTGTTAGAAGCTGAGCAGAGAATCCAGTGGTTCAGAGATGGTGAGGCCATGGCTTTCTAAGGCAGAGCACCCCCCCCCTTCCCATCCCAGGGACAACCCCCACCCCATGGGAGTCAGCCATGCCCCTCCCCCAGGCAGTGCCAGAGGAGTGATGGGCACAGCCGAGCAGAGTCAGGAGTTGTCTGTGTCTTTTCCTGTTGCCACAACACACTGGCAATAGCAGCTTAAGAGAGAAAGGGTTGATTTCAGCTCACAGTTCAAGGGTTCAGTCTACCATGGCCAGAAGCCAAGACAGCAGGAGAGTGAAGCAGTTGGCTGGTCACATCCCATCCAAGCCAGGAAAGCAGAGAGCAGTGGGTGAGTGATGAACGCTAGTTGCTGCTCAGGGCCCTCTCTACTTAGACAGTCCAGGACACAGTCAGGGAAAGGTGCTGCCCCTGTCACCTCAGTCAGGATAATCCCCACAGGCACACCCTAAGCCCACAGTCTTATCCTTAAGCATCCCTAGTCTGATGGAGGAGGCTCAGTCCTGTCCTTAGGAATATCTGCTCTGAGGCAGAGAAACAGCTAGTCTGATGGAAGGCACCAGACCCATCCCTAAGAGACAGCTGTCCAGGGAGGATCATGGCTGTTTCTTGAGATGCCCTCAATCTTAGGGAGGCGATCAGTCTGCCCTCAAGAACACCGTCTCTGGGGGTGTTAGGGGCATAGCTCTCCCAGCCCTTAGAAATCACCCTCAGATTTGCCCCAACTCCTGCCTGTCTCTATCTGCCCCAAGAGCAACAGGCCCACTTTGGACTCAAGAGTCAGGTCTAGGAGTGGGTAGAGACACCATGGGCTTAGGGAGTTGTGTGTCAGAAAAGCCACTATATATAGCCAGTGAGGTCTACCCAGTTGGCTGTGATTAGGTACCAGCTTCGTGTGTTACCTCCAACCCTGGAGTGGGCAATGGTATCTAAGATAAAGGAACCAGAGAACAAGGCCGGGGCAGACAGGCTGTGTAGCTCACACCAGGCTTTTTGAAGATAGTGTGTGAACATGTATGCATACGTGTGTGTTTGTGTGTGTGTGTGTGTGTGTGTGTGTGTGTGTGTGTGTGTGTGTGTGTGGCCCAGGGAAAGACTAGAGCAGGCTACTCTGTGAAGACAGAGGACAGCTGGCCCTGTGGTCCTGACTGTGACCAGGCCTGCAGCCTAAGGACAAGGAATACAGCCTCCCTCCCCATGCCCTTGCCCTGAGCCCAGGGAGGTGGCACCTGCTGGGGGTGGGGTGGAGGAGCTCTGAAGGACAGCTGCAATAACAAGACCTGTGTGTTTTCCCAAACCTGTCCATCATTCAAAATAGAGTGTTGACAGGAGGGAGGGGCCGTGGAGACAAGAAAGGAATGTTCTCCAAGGCAGCTCAGGGCAAGGCCACTCCCAGAGCCCCACTCAAGGTCCTACTCACCGAGTCTCTCTGCTGGCCTCTGTCCCCTTGAGCAGTTCTCTGCCCACCTCACACCTCACACCTCACCGTGTGAGACCCTGGCCCTGTACTGAGCTCACTTACCACATGAAAGTGCAAGTCGTAGCCGTTTAGATAGAGTGCTTGCCTCTCAAGCCTAAAGCCCTGACTTCTATCCCCAGGACCACATAAACAAATAGGGCATGAAAGCATATGCCTGTCAGTCATCCTGGCACTCAGGAGGCAGAGGCAGGAGGATCAGAAGTCTGACGGATACATGGGCTACATGGGAATTTATCCTGCTGAGTTGGCAGGCTTCGTGCAGGCTTGTCTCTTTTTCTCACAGAACTTCTAGATCCTCACCCGCTTATTATCTCCCTACACCTTTACTCTCCCCTTGAGGAGGGGATCTCAGAGTCCACAGCGACAAATTTCTGGAAAACCTCAATAAAATCCACCTCCACCACCAACCCGAGCCTCAACCTGTGGAGGCCAGACCAGCACATACACCCCCATCCCCACCTCCCCACCCCTGCATGGGTCTCCAGAGCCTGGAGCTTCTCTGAGCTCCCGGGTGAGGCCAGGATCCCCCATGAGCTCACACTGGACCATCTTCCCCTTCACAGGCAAGCTACTGAGGTCTTCATCACGCAGGCAGATACTCTACGCAGACCGCCAGGCATCCATTAAGGTGTCCTGTGCCTACAAGGAGGATGAGGGGCTCTACACGGTCCGAGTTTCCTCCCCCTTTGGACCCCAGGAGCAGAGTGCTTATGTCTTTATAAGAGGTAAGGGGTGGTGGTCAAGAGGGGCAGTTGGAATCAGAGGCCACAGCTCTGCAGGCGAGACTTCATCCAAGGCCCCTGCACGCTCGTAGCCTGGGTTCCTCTGCTGTAAGATGAGGTTGTTGGGTTGGTCTCCTCAGGTCCCTGCAGTAGCATCATCCTGTGGATCCTAAGAGGCACAGCCAAGTCTCCACGGTCTCCAATAGGAGATGTGGTGGGGACCGGGGGCGCGGGGGAGGGGGGGGCTTTGTACAGTGTTGGGAGAGTCTGGTCACTGAGTTCTGCTTCTGGTGTCTTAACCCTGTCTATGTTCAGCCCCTGGCTTGGTCACTCTGTGAGCTGGGTATCCTTGAATGTGTTATTTTCCCTCTGTGAGACTCAGTTTCTCACTTCCGAAACAGGGCTTTCTGTGGAGTTCCCAGATTAATTGTGTTAACTGTTCAGGTGCCTGGTATAAAACGACACCTAATAAAAGATATGTCACCCCTCCCCCCCCACATTTCACTGTCTAATTGGGGACCAAGTTAGAGCCCAGTGACTGGTCGTCCAGGTCAGAACTGGAGGACTGAAGGGATGAGGGGCGGGGGAGGTCTAGCTGGCAAAAGGCCTCAGGCTGGGGCTGAACCCCTTTTCTTTCCCCATCCTGGGGTTCAGATGCTGCAGCCGAGAAACCAGGAGCCCCAGGCTCCCCGCTAAATGTCCAGTGCCTGAATGTGCATAGAGACTGCCTGACACTTACCTGGACCCCACCCAGCGACACCCGGGGTGGCTCCATCACTGGCTACTCCATTGAGCTGTGAGTTACATTCTGGTGTGGCAAAGCCCCTTGGGTAGAAAACAACTTTGGAGGGGGGACCGTCCATGATTCTCAGAACAGGGCAAGGGGCTGTTTAGGGACAGTGCAAGTGTGTCCAGTTTTCCAAATCTCTTTCACACTGATGCCTAGAATTCTGGGACAAAACTGTTAAGTACTTTGAAGCCTGAGTACCTGTGAATTTGGTGGCTAGAGCAGACCCCAGAGAGGGACACACTGAGAGTGGGGAAGGGTGGGTGGAGACACAGAATTCTCTACATCCTTCATGTACTGTGAACGCTGAAGCCGGAGCTAGGGAGAAAACCCGACCTAAGAGAAGAGGGGCCAGTGACTGCCGTGTGTGCCAAAACTCAGTTATATAGCTAAGTATTCAGGGACAGAGGGAAGGCAAGGCAGGAATGGGGGTGAAGGCCCCATCATGGTGTCGGGGGCACAGCGAGCTCTGCAGAAGCACTGGATCTTCTGATCATGGTGGTAGATGGTGAAAGGCCTCCAGGCCCAGGCTGGAGCAAGGCTCCTAAGTGGGAGGAGGGACCGCGCACAGGCACAAGGCCTATGTGCAGGAAACAGCCCCTGTAGGGGCTCAGGCTGTGAAGGGCTGAAAGCCAGGCTCTATTTCCTCAGGTGCCAGGGCGATTGGGAGGAATGGGTGCCCTGCCATAGGGCCCCTGGGGGAACCTGCCGGTGCCCCATTCAAGGCCTCATTGAAGGGCAGAGCTATCGGTTCCGAGTGCGCGCCATCAACAAGGCTGGCAGCAGCCTCCCTTCCAAAGCCTCGGAAGCAGTTGTCATGGGTGACCATGATGCACTCCAGAGGAAGACAGGTGAGGATGGAGGCCCTGAGGGGACACTGGAGGGAACCGGTCAGGACACTCAGAATAGACTGCCTCACTGGGAAAGAGGTGGCCTGGTTCCCATTGTCACTGCTGTGGCAAAAACACCTAGTAAATATAAGGTAGAGGAAGGAAGGGCTTCCCTGGCTCCCAGTTTGAGGGTTCAGTCCCTCACAGCAGGAGAGCCATGGTCCCAGGAGCACAAAGCAGCTGGTCAGAAAGCAGAGAGAGGCCACCACCACTGGCCATCTCAATCTCTTCTTTTTACTAAGTGCAGAACCTCAGCCCACAGAACAGTGCCACATGGCAGCTCACAACTGTCTGTAACTCCAGTTTCAGGGGACCTGACACCCTCGCACAGACACACACGCAGACAGAACACCAATCCACATAAAATAAAAAAATAAATGGAGCCACACACGCACACATACACACACACACACACACACACACACACACACACACACACTTTTAGGATGTGCCTTTCCACCTCATTTGACTCCCTCACAGGCATGTTTGTTTCCATGGTGATTGTAAATTCTGTCAAGTTGACAATCTAACACCAACAGTCACAGAGACACACAGCCCAACCTCTTGGAAGCCCTAGCCTGAGATTTGAAAAAAGTAAAAAAGACACTGCCCAGCTCTAGTTTGATGAGAGCTTATAGTCTGATTCTTAAGTACCCCTAGTCTTGTGCAGGAGACATAGGACTGCCTTTAGTAACCCCTCCTCTGAGGGGGAAGAAATAGCTAGTCTGGTGGAAGGCACCGGACCCATGGCTAGAGACACCTGTCCAAGCTCTGAGCAGAGCTTGGCCTCAGGTGCCCTCATTCTGAGGGAGGTGATCACTCTGTCCTCAAGCCCCACCTCTGGGGGTGTTGGAGACACAGCTCTCTCAGCTCTTAGAGTTTGCCCAACTCCGTGAGGTCTAAGCACATGGCTTTTGTGTCTGTCTCCACCTGCCCCAAGAGCAACAGGGCCCACTTTGGACTCCAAGAAAGCCAGGCCCAGAAGGTCCATTCCTGAAGCTGCATGGCCAGGACCACCAAGACAAGCAGAACCAGGCAGGCCTGATACAGACCTGAGGTGACTAGCTGACCACTGACCCGATCCCCTGTGCTCCATTCTGCCTCCTAGAGATTCCCTTTGACCTGGGCAGCAAGATCACCATCAGCAAGAACGATTTTGAAGGTATGTATGACTGACCCAGCTCTGCCCCTTAGGCAGCTCCAGGACTTGTGTTCATGGCTGGCAGAACAGGGAAGCTATGGTGTTCAGAGTGTGGGAGAATCTGCTCAGAGGAAACCAATCATGGGGTCCCTGTAGTCTGTCTGGCTATGCCTCTGTGGAATAAATGACTTATGAGGAGGAGCCCTGGGCGGGGCCTCAAAGGACAAGGGTGTGGTGTTGGCTCTGTCTGGATTCTCTGGGTGAGCTGGGACTATCTTCTGCCCCACCCCCACCCCCACCATACCCCTAGCACCCTCTGTGGAATGCAGGGCTGAGATTAAGGGTCTTTGAGGACACACTTATCTCTCTCTTGATGACTCTGGATTCCAGATGCTGTGACCATTCCCTCAGCCCCAACCAATGTCCATGCCAGTGAGATCAGAGAGGCCTACGCGGTTCTGAGCTGGGAGGAGCCTCGTCCCCGCAGTAGAGCCCCGCTGACTTACTCTCTGGAAAAGGTACGGATGGGACTGAGAAACAGCCCCACAATAGTCTAAGACACGAGCAGCTGTGGGGCCTGGGATGGAGGCAGAATATGGAGAACCCCGGGAACAACTTCAGGGTCTTCAGAGACGGGGATTTACTGTCTGGAAGGGCATAAGTTAAACCTCACCCTGAGGCAGGTGGATGGACTACGTGGCCTTTTTGTGGCGAAAGCCAAAGTACTTAGGCCATGTTGGGCAGGAAGAGAGGCTTGTATTCTCCAGATAGGACACTAGGTAAAGGTCCTCACTAGGGACAGAGACTGGGCAGGGGAGAAGGATGTGGAAGGAAGGTGGGTGGTCCTTACAGAAGAAGATGCCTTCTTCTTACCCAAGCAGAGGACAGCATTGATAGGACCCTGTCAAATTCAGACTCTGCTGTATGAGTCGGAGCCAGTTTCCTAAGCTTTACTGCAGTTCAGTGTCCTCCGTCCTATGTTGGAAAGTCTGCCCTGGGAGACAGGAGAGAACACCACAAATAGCCAAAGCTAGTAACTGTGGGTCACTCACCTCCCTAAAGGCAGAGTCTGAGTTCGTAGATGATATAATGACTTAACTGAATCCATAAATTTAAAATGTCCAGAAATGTCTAGGTGGTGGTGGCACACACCTTTGATCCCAGCACTCGGAAGGCAGAGGCAGGTGGATCTCTGTGAGTTAGAGGCCAGCCTGGTCTACAGAGTGAGTTCCAAGACAGGCTCCAAACCCTGTCTCAAAAAAACCCGAAAAATGAAAAATAAGTAAATAAATAAAATGTTCAGGGGGGGGGGACTCATTACTGCTGATTATCCAAGAGGCCCTCGTCTCACCTAAAGGATAAACAGCCTTATTTCTCTGGCATAAGAGATCTTATATGTTGAAAGTTTGTGGGGCTGGGAAGGTAGCTGAAGTACTTACTGCATTAGGATCCTCAGCACTCACATAGAAAGCCAGGCATGGCAGTGGGCTCCTGCAATTCTGCAACAGAGACAGTGGGGTCCCTGGGGCTGGCTAGCCAGTCAGTCTAGCTAGTTGAGTGAGTCCCAAGTGCAGTAAGAGACTGTCTAAAAAAAAGGAGGAGCCAGGCAGTGGTGGTGCACGCCTTTAATCCCAGCACTCGGGAGGCAGAGGCAGGTAGATCTCTGTGAGTTTGAGGCCAGCTTGGTCTACAAAGCTACACAGAGAAACCCTGTTTCACAAAAAAAAAAAAAAAAGGAGGAACACAATTGAGGAAGTCTTCCATTGTCAACATATGGCCTACACACACACACACACACACACACACACACACACACACACACAGACCTACACACAGACACATGCACACACCACACACAAGCACACAAACATACACACAAAAGAGAAACCGATTCTTGGGCTCTGGAGTAAGGGCTTCCTGGGCTCAAAGGCTGCCTCTGCTAATCAGTAGCAGCAGTGTGATATTGAGCACGTTTTTTGTGTTACTCCTTCTGTGCCTCAGTTTCTAGTCTGGTACAGTGTTCATATTATGCATAACGATGCATAACAACATAACAAGTAACACACACCTTGCAGGTCCGAGGTGTGTGTCACCTGTGCAGAGAACGGTGCCTGGCACACATGAAATGCATGGTAGTGTCCACTGATGCCTGTGGTGGGTCCTAGGCCCTGAAGGCCATGTGACCTTGGAGAAGGAGAGCCAGGGAGGCAGGGTCAGCAGATCCTCGCTACGGCTCTCTACCCTCCATCCTCCCAGAAGCTCAGGCGCAGTGGTTGCCTTCTGAGTCCCTGATACAGCAGAGAGTGAGCTGAACTGGTATCACCCATACCCGAGTTTACGTGCCCTGCCCAAATCTTGCTTGATGGGTGACGGGTGATTTCAAACATGTTACCAAAAAGTCTCAACACCCTCCTTCCCTCCGTGGTGTGGAAATTAACATCCACCTTGTAGGGATTTCCTGGGAATTCATTGACTTAGTCATCCATTCTCCCATAGGCTGGAACCAATCCTGGCCCTGGAATATGGTGTGGTGGGGAGGCCTGAGAGACAAGCGGAGGCTGTAAAAATGAGAACAAGAGTCCGTTGTCTAGTAGGAGTTGATAAGGAATAAGACAGAAAGCAGGGGAGACTTTTGAAGTCTTAGGTATGACTGGAGGCCTCCTCAGGAAGTGAGTTCTTAGTAAGACCAATAGGCAGTAAGGAGCCAAGAATATTCCAGAACATTCCCGGTACAGGCTCCAGAGCAGCACAGACAGGGGTCCGGTTCTATAAAGATCCACTGACAAGCACTGAGGAAAAGACCAGATCGAGGCATGGTGGTACATGCCTGTAATCTCAGCACTGAGAAGATACCGGTGGGAGGATTCAGGAGTTCAAGGCCACCCTTGAATGAGTTTTAGGTGAGCCTGAACTACATGAAACCCTATCTCAAAAACCAAAAAGAGGGGCCAGGCATCGTGGCACACACCTTTAATCCCAGCACTTGGGAGGCAGAAGCAGGCAGATTTTTGTGAGTTCAAGACCAGCCTGGTCTACAAAGCAAGTTTCAGGACAGCCAGGACCATACAAAGAAAACCTGTCTCGAAAACAAACAAATCAAAAAGGGGCAGTTACTAGTCCAGACTGCTCCATCAGAAGACCAGAGTTCAGATCCCAGCTCTTCACAAACACCTGCAACTCCACCTTCAAGGGACTAGATGCACCCTGCTGGCCTCTGTGTACTCTCACACACAAAATAATAAAATAACAAATTTTAACAACAACAAAAAGATAGCAAGAAGTAAAGAGGAAGGAAGCAGAGAGAGGAGAAAGGGGGTAGGAAGGGAAGAAACGTAAAAAAAAAAATACTAAAGTCAACGGGAGGGGTCAGGAAAAGCTTGCCTGGGTCAAGGGTGTGGTGGGAAGTTAGAATCGGACCCCAGATGTGTTTTGAAAGTGGAGTCAACTGGCTTTGCGGCTAAAACACAGGTCTGGGCCTATTGTTCCAATAGTCTGGACCCAAGGAACTGCAGGTATTACTGTCATTAGCGCTGTGTGAGACACACTGGATCTCACAGTTAGTTCTGGCCATGCCTCCCGTGAGGGGCTCTGCAGACATCAGTCCAGCCTGTAGACAGCTGCTCTTCTTAGAGCCTGAAGGGAAGACCCCAGCCCACATCCAGGCTCCAGCATCCACTGAACCAACCCCAATCCCTTTTGCTCTCCAGTCCATTATAGGTAGTGGAACCTGGGAGGCCATCAACTCAGTAACACCCATCAAGTCCCTGCGGTTCGCCCTCCTGGACTTGGAGAAAGGAAAATCGTATGTCTTCAGGGTGCGAGCCTTGAACCAGTATGGCATGAGCGATCCCTCTGAACCCAGTGAGCCCATTGCCCTGAAGGGCAAGCCAGGTACCAAGTGATGCTGCTCCATGGAGGGAAAAGGCAGGCTATCCAGACTGTCAACCCTGGGATTGGAACTCAGGCTTCAGCAATGAGCATTGCCCACTTCCCAGACACTGCAGCTGAAAACTGTGACCTGCAGCCCATACAGTTTTGAGTTATCAGAAATTGCATCTCTCTGGGCAGCAGGCTTGGGGAGGGATGGGCGCTGTCCCCAGATTAATGGTTTACAGATGACAGACTCAGCTGGGTTTAGCACAGGAGTGAGTGTGAGAAAAAATGTCCCTTAGTTCTGAAGGTGTCCTGAGCCTCTTAAATGAAAGGACTTCCTGTGCAGGTCCCCCCACCCTCCACCCCCACCTCCCCACCCCTGCTTCCTCCACAAGAGGCAGAGAGTCCCATGTGAGAACTGCTCTCCAGGCGGAGCTGGTGTTCTCACTCGCCACACTTACCATTCTGGGGTCCCTGGTGACTGTGCCCCCAACTCTTGACTCCTTCTGAGTCCCCCCTTGGCAGCTCCATCCCATCCCAATTTCTCAAGGCCCCCGTTCTTTCAAAGCCTCTGGATTCTGGGGTTCTCTGCTCTCTGAGGAGATCTGAGGGCTCCTTGGAGCAGCCATCACCAGATCATCTCTTGAAAGATCTGGTGGCTGCAGGTCTTAGCCAGAAAGCACTTCAAATCCCTGGATACGCCCTGCTTCAATTGTGTGTGTGTGTGTGTGTGTGTGTGTGTGTGTGTGTGTGTGTGTGTGTGATAGTCACTGTTCTATTGCTGTGAAGAGACACCATGACCAAGGCAGCTCTTATTTTAAAAGCATTTAATTGGAGGCTTCCTTATAGTTTCAAAGGTCTGTTATCACATTGGTGGGAAGCATGGCAGCACACAGGCAGACATGGAGAGAGGCTGAGTCTAGCATGGGCTTTTGAAACCTCAAAGCCCATCCCCAGTGACACACTTCCTCCAACAAGGCCGCACCTCCTAATCCTTGAAATCCTTTAAAACAGCTCCACTCCCTGATGACCAAGCATTCAAATTGTTAGCCTACACACACCCACATCTACCCATACACACACACACACACCCCACCATCCATTCATCCAACTGCCCATACATGCTTATATACCTCCATATATACATACAAACAACCATCTGTCCATCCATTTAGCAAATTATGGGAGTCCCTACTCAAGCAACTTGATCTTTGGGAACCATGAAAATCAGTACAGAATTTTCAAGAAAAGAAAATCTAGTTGCTTTTTGGTTTTGTTTTTAAGATTAAAATTAAAGACTGGGGAAAACTATCAAATTGAAGAAGGTGGGAAGGAGGGAGGGGAGGGAGGGTTGGGAGGGAGAGAAGGAGAGGATGGAGGGAGGGAGGAAGGGAGGGAGGGAGGGAGGGAGGGAGGGAGGGAGGGAGGGAGGGAGGGAGGGAGATATGGACTGAGATTAATGTAGAAGGTCTTGATGCTGGAATGTGGAACAAGGCTGTTTGTAGGACAAGCCCTGTAGCAGGTCTGGAATCTACCCAGTGCCTTGACTGCTATGGAAATCCTCCCAAATCCCCCCATGCTCCTCCCCCCTCTCCCACCTATTAGACCCATAACCCAGGTCCTCTGCACCACTGTCTTTCAGCGACTCTCCCTCCTCCAGCTCAAGTTCAAGCTTTCAGAGACACGCAGACCTCTGTCTCCCTTACCTGGGAGCCTGTGGAGGGTGACACAGAACTCCTCGGTTATTACATCTACTCCCGGGAAGCAGGGACATCAGAGTGGCAAACAGTGAACAACAAGCCCATCCTGGACACTAAGTAAGTCTATCTCAACTGCCGCTGCCTCCGGCCAGGGCGTCCCAGGCTGGGCACCGCTCTAAGCTCTGCCCAATATCTGACTCTGACTCTGGTTTTTTTGTTTTTTTGTTTGTTTTGGGGGGGTTATATCTGTAGGGATTCTGTCTCTACCCAGGCACATACACCCGGAGCAGAAGTTACACATACACACCATCATACACCATTTTTGCATTGGTACACACTGTACCCCAGCCCCTCATCTTTGCATCTGGGTCACGGATTCTAGAAGAACAGCTATTCTTACAACCCTAAGGACAGCATCCTCCATGTGCCACTTCATATATCACTGTGAGACTGTGGCAATATTAAGAGTAGAACCTACTACTCCTCTGTCGCTGGTGACGTTTATCCCATAAGGCAATCAGATGGTGTCAGCTGTTTGGACACCCCTGAGGGCTGGACTTTTCTCTCCCAGGTTCACGGTTCCAGGGCTGAGGACTGGGAAGGAGTATGAATTTTGCATCAGGTCGGTCAGCGAGGCTGGAGTTGGCGAGAGTTCAGCTACAACACAGCCCATCAGGGTCAAGCAGGCTCTGGGTGAGTCCAGGCCAGGTCCAGCCTGAAATCCTCAGGGAAGCCTGGCCTGGGTGGTAGCTTTTTGCTCACTCTTTCCTTCAGGGAAGAAATGGCAGTGGCCTGAGGCCATGGTGAATACTTATTCCTGGGAATCGGGAAAGCTCCCAGGCTCAGGGACCAGACTCCAAGACACCCTTGAAGGGAGCAGACACTGCGGGCTAAGGGAGGATTCCATGCTTATCAGCTCCCTGGAGCCCCACTTCCCAATTCAGCCTCCCAAGGGAGCCCTCTCCTCAGTCCGTGCCTCCCACAGCTACCCCATCGGCCCCATATGACTTTGCACTCCTATCCTGTGGAAAGAACGAAATGGTCATTGGCTGGAAAACCCCCAAACGACGCGGAGGTGGCAAGATCCTGGGCTACTTCCTGGACCAGCATGATTCAGAGGAGCCAGACTGGCACCCAATCAACCATCAGCCAATCCCAAGCCGGGTGTGCAAGGTGAGGCTGGAATGCGACTGCACCCTCCATCACTACGCTGTGCGAGGTGCAGAAAGCATGGCAGGAATGCCCTGGAGTGCCCCAGACTCTGCCACCCAGTAGCCCCTAGAACAGCCATATTGGAAGTCCTCACAGGTCTCCTGCTCTGGATGTCCCTCTGCCCTAGGCCTCCTACTTGTCTGCCCAGCCTCAGCTTCCACAGTCTGACTCTCCACCCCTGCAGGTCACCAACCTTCACGAAGGCCATTTCTATGAGTTCCGAGCCCGGGCAGTGAACTGGGCAGGTATTGGGGAGCTGTCTGCACCCAGCGGCCTGTTTGAGTGCAAAGAGTGGACAATGCCTGAGCCAGGTGAGAGGCTGAGGGCCAGTACCCCGACTTGTCCACATACCGTCTCCTCATACCAACAACACAAATGGCACCGCTCACCCTGGGCATCCTGCCTGGCTCTGTTGGTCCAGATCCCACATTCTGCACAAGCTGACCTTGTAAACCAGGGGTTCTCGATCTTCCTGATGCTGCGACCCTTCAATACAGTTCCTCATGTCGTGGTGACCACCAACCATAAAATTATTTTCATTGTTTTTTTCATAACTGTAATTTTGCTACTGTTATGAATTATAATGTAAATACCTAATTATGCAGTATATCTGAAATGTGACCCCTGTGAAAAGGGCCATTCCACGCCCCCTCCAAAGGGGTCACGACCCACAGGTTGAAAACCCCTCATATACTCTGACACAGACTGTCCTAAGCCTGCCTGAGAGAATCCCTAACCAATCCCCACCCAGTCCCAGCTAAACTGTCACCCACCTTGACATCTTCTGATATCTTTCTGGTTACAGGCTTTTCATTAACCCCAAGGCCACACTGTTAGGACAGCCAAGCTCACCCAGGACTTTCAATCCACCACCCCCAAACCCAGTCCTAGACAAACAGGGACCATCAGACACCCTGAACTCTGCTCCTGCAACCTTACTGGCTCACCAATGAGCCTCTTAGCTCTCCCAGGAAGGAACAGTCTCTAGCAGATCTCCCTGCATGTCTCAGTTCTGTGTTTCACATAAAACCTTCCCCGGACACTGGCAATAGCTCAGGGATGGGACACTTGCTAGCATGTAGGATGCCCTGGGCATTACAAGCTAGGATGCAATTACAAGCAGCTAATGTCAACTGGGTATTTACTGTGTGGGTGCTTCCTATGAATGACCTCCCTGTTGCTCTCCACAGCTCCATATAAGAAGAACTGTTGTTGCCTCACTTTAGAGGCGAAGAGACAGAGACACTGAGGTTAAATAACTCCAAGTCCCCAGCACTGGAAAGGGTAGACCTGGGACAAGACCCTAGCAGTCTGGCTCTGGAGGTCATAACCAGTACACCCTCCATCCTTGACATGGAAGAGGCAAAAGTCTCAGATGAGGGTGGGGAAGGTCAGGGAGGGTTCTGGAAGGAGGTGATGTTGAGCTTATTTGAAACAATTAGCCAAGCTTCAGGTCCAAGGCTGGTTAGGTCTTGCTGTGCCCAAAGGAGGCACTTCCAGACTTAGTGATGACTGACAAACTACCCAGCCTGCACACTGACTGCCCACAGTTTTTACACACTGACCTGCACAGCTCGCTGCCCACCTGTCTGGCTAGAAAAAGACTGCAGGGTGGATGGACGGATGGCTAGCTGTGGGCTGGTTGAACAACCCCACATGTCTGCCCATATTTCATCCCCTACAGGCCCCCCATATGATGTGAGGGTGTCTGAGGTGCGGGCCACCTCCCTGATGCTGCAGTGGGAGCCCCCACTGTACATAGGAGCTGGGCCGGTCACAGGCTACCGTGTCAGCTTCCAGGAGAAAGGCTCTGAGGAATGGAAGCCTGTCACCCCAGACGTCACCTCTGGTACCCACCTCAGGGTGAGTTTCTGCCCCTCTGCCCTCCCTGCCGCTGCATTTGGCAGAAGTCAATTGTATTAATTAATACCAAGAAAGTTATATCCTCGTGAACAAATAAAGACATACAGGGAAAGTCTCTATAGCAACAAATGTCACTATCAAATGGTGACTGACGTGTTTAGATGGTATTAGGTCTTTTAGACACAGGAGTGTAGATATAAGGTAGGCCAATGAAGGGGCAGAAGTTCAGCAGATTCTGGGTCAGTCTCCCACAGTAGCGTCAGCAGATGCAGGATGCTCACAGTAGCGTCAGCAGATGCAGGGTGGACGGTCTCCTTGCCCTTTCACGTGTGATGGCCCAGGCCAGGGCAGATGGCCTCAGTGACTTGGCACTGGTTTCCACCTTGAGATGGTTGGCTGCTACTCAGTAACTTACTAACCACTTCTTGACACCTACTTCCTGCCAGATCTGGACCAGGTCCCAGACATTTTAAGCTAAACATGAAATGGGCATTGGTGACAGAAGGGATCAGAGGGATTCTGGGAGCTCCAGGGAGGGAAGTCAGAGCCACTCCCTGGGTCACGGCTGAATAAGGGAGCCTGAGTTGGAATCAGTTAGACCAAGAAGGATGTAGGGCTGGGGTTTTCAGGCAGAGACCTCAGCAAGGGCCAAGGCCAGGGACCCTGGGGTGGGGGTGGGGCGCTCCAGAGTGAAGGTCACTTATGTAAGAGTAAGAGGGCAGGAGTTTAGGCACATTGGAAGACTTTAGGTCATACACATCAGAATTGGAAATTGACCCTGAAGACCACAGGAAGATTTAGGCATCGTCAGATTGGCAGAGGTAAAGACAGACTGGAGAAAGGTCCAGGAGTAGAGATGCCTGTAAGGGAACCTTGGGGCTAATGCAAAGGAGCAGAAATACAGTTTCCATCAAGCCTCAGCTGGGACATGGACAGGAGAGCCTCCTTCAAGACTCACTGAGGAGCCATACTTGGCAGTGCCATCTGTAATCCCAGCTACTGGGAAGGCAAAGGCAGGAGGGTAAGAAGTTTGCGGCCTATCTGGGCTCCAGAGCAAGTTCAAGGCCAGCCTGGGCCACATATTAAGACCCTGTTTCAAAATAAGATGTTAGAGCTGAGGATATGGCTCAGGTAGCAGATTGACCTCCTAGGATGCATAAGGCCCTGGGTTTGATCCCCAGCACCACGTACGCCAGGCATGGTGGCTTGCGATCTTCTCACCCAGGGGCTGGAAGCAGAAGGATCAGAAGCTCAAGGTCATCCTTGACTACATGTCTGGCCTACATGAGACTGTTTCAAAAATTAATGCATTGATTAATTTTGAGACAAGGTATCACCGTGTAGCTCTGGCTAGCCTAGAACTTGTATGTAGACCAGGCTAGCCTCAAACTCTTAGCGATCTGTGCCTTCATTCTGGGACTATAGAGATGCACCATCACATCCAGCTAGGTGGTTTTTGTTGGTTTTGTTTGTTTGTTTTTAATGTTGGGAATGTAACTCGGTGGTAGAGTGTTTGTTTAGCATGCATGAGAGCCTGGGTTCAATGTCCAATGCCATTAAGGGGAAGAAAGAAAAATAACTTTTGTAGGGCTATGAAAGGAGCATGGAAGGTGACCCCAGGTCTGCCTCAGGGCCTCTGAGAAGAAGGCAGTATCTGTAAGAGACGAGGGATGCAGGAAAGAGGAGGGATTTCTACATGAGAGGACAGTGAGTTGTGTCCAATCAGATTCCAGGCATAAGTACCCAGAGGACAAAGTCAGACAGAGAGGCCAATAGAAAACTGGAACTCACAGGCAGGCATGGTGGTGTTGCCTGTAATCCCAGGACTTGGGAAGTAGAGACAACAGGCCAGCCACAGCTGCATAAGCCAACTAAAGCTCAGTCTGAGTGCCAGGGCAGTGGTGGCACACGCCTTTAATCCCAGCACTTGGGAAGCAGAGGCAGGTTGATCTCTGTGAGTTCAAGTTCATCCTGGTCTACAGAGTGAGTTCCAGGACAGACTCTAAAGCTATACAGAGAAACCCTGTCTTGAAGGAAAAAAAAGTCAGCCTGAGCTTCAAGACCCTGTCTTAAAACAAAACGTAAAAGCAAGAATAAGTATGGCCTTTAGTCTCAGTAGACAAGAAGGTAAGACAGGGGAACAGTGAGTCCCAGGCTAGCCTGGGCAGCACAGAAGCCACATCTCAAAACAAAAGCAAAACCCACCCTGGGTCCCAGGAAAAAGACATAGTCCTGGCCTGCCCCGGCCTAGAAGGGGTCCCAGCAGCTCTGGACAGTATCTGGCCAGGTGCACCCTTCCTGTCCTCAGGATTTGCTCCCCCCTTCCCAGGTATCTGACTTGCAGCCAGGAAAGCAATACATGTTGAGGGTCCAGGCCGTGAACTCAGCTGGTCTAGGACAACCATCAGTGCCCACTGACCCTGTGCTCCTGGAAGACAAGCCAGGTAAGATAACCAGGGAGTGCCAGGCTGCACTGCAGGACTGGAGTCTGGGTGCAGGAGACACTCGGAAGGAAGATGAGAGACCCATGGGGATGCAGCTGGAGGCCTGGATCCATTGAGTTCTGTCCCACCCACCATTCTACCCACTAGCAGCTGAACTTTCCCTCTGGCTTGTCCCCCTTACCACCGATAGCCAGCTCCATCTCAGCCACTCTGTGTAGCTTCGCTTCTCGGGCTCACAGGGCCTGCGGTTTCTCTGGCTCTGCATGCCAAGTGTCATGCATGCCTAGGTCCTCACACAGTAGAACTGACTTTGTTCTAGTGCAAAACAATTAAACCACTAAGGCCCACAGGTCGCAGACACCAGACTCACCCATATGGCTAACTGTAAAGTATATCCTGTTAAGTATTCAACTCACAAATACTCCGTAAGGTGTGAATGCACGGGGGACATTAGGGGTAGGTGAGGAAGCCGGTCTGGAAGCAGATCCAGGTCCCCCTGCACTGGGGACACAGATATGAGTGAGGAAGCAGATCTCTGCTGTGTGATAGGGGAGGTGGCTGCAGGGAGTGGACAGACTGTAAGGGCAGGTGACAAACTAATCCACAAGCAAGTTTTAGGATGCCAGGAGTAAGATGGGGACGTAGCTCAGTGGCTTGCCTAGCTCTGGGTTTTGTTACAACACTGTAGAGATGGAAGGAAAGAAAGAAAGGAGAGAAGGAATTTTTAGAGCCTGGAGCCAGGTTATAGGTACACACCTGTAACCCTAGCACACCAGAGGCCAAGGTTGTAGAACTGTGGATAGCCTGAACTACATAGTGAGTTCAAAACCAGTCTGCGCTAATGTAACAAAATTTTGTCAAAGAGAAGAGTTAAGAGAGGCAGGGAGGAAGAGTTGGAAAAGAGGGAAGAAGAGGAACGGGGAGGGGGAGGGGGAAGAAAAGAAGGACCTCTTGAGGAGGTGACATTTGAGGGTCATGAAAGACCTCAGAAGTCACAAGAAGTCTAAGACTCTAATCAGGGAAGCGACACAACTCTGGTTATAATGCTGTATCCCCACTGCTGTCCCTTGCTGGATCTCACCCCCAGATGCACAGGACATCGAAGTTGGTGTGGATGAAGAGGGCCACATCTACTTGGCTTTCGAAGCCCCCGAAGCCCCTGACTTCTCTGAGTTTCAGTGGTCAAAGGATTACAAGGGCCCACCCGACCCACAGAGGGTGGAAGTGGAAGATGAAATTAACAAGTGAGTGGGGCGTGACGGGGGGCAGGGTCCAAGGGTGGTGGGGAGACATGCAGGTTGACCAGGGCTGCCCCATCCGCCATGGCGATGCGAGCTGCCAGCTCAGAGCTCAGACAGAAGCAAGGGAGCTTCCGCTGCCTAGAGTCCCCAAGCACACATGGAGCCTCTGGCTGCTTGGGTGCAGACCATGTGCCACACTGCTCTGCTCTAGACACTTTGCCAGTCCACAGGGGACCTCAAGGGATTACCAGGGAGTAGCTGTCCCTGCTGTCAAGTTTGGCCAGGACATAGGATGGGGCACAGGCCACCAAATCAAAGCTCCAGCTCTTGCCCCTCAGTGCCTGAGCCCAAAGGCCCAGCTCAGAGCATCAGTTCGCCTCTCTCTGCCAGGTCCAAGGTCATCTTGAAAGAACCTGACCTTCAAGACTTGGGTACCTACTCAGTGGTGGTCACTGATGCTGATGAAGACACCTCTGCAAGCCACACGCTGACAGAGGAAGGTAATGAACTTCTCTGCAGCCACCTCCTCAGGGAATCAAGTCCTGATCTAGAGCCCATGAACCAGTGCCCACAGAAGCCAAGTGGGTGCTGAGGCTCAGCCTGACCAGAGCTGGGCACTAATGTGATCATTCCTGCAGAGCCCATCATGTAAAGGATGATTTTCTGAAGGGGGATGAGCATATGCAACCTTGGGGTGGCCAAGAGTAGCTGCAGCATCTCCCACAGTGCCCTAGGACAAAGGCCCACAGCTCTCATCACCAGCCTCTGTGGAGCATGTGACCCCAAGTTGACAGCAATGTGGAGCTGGCTTGGAACATCTCAGCATGGAGGCCCAGGATGGCTGTAGTGGAACCCTGTGACCTAATGTTACATCTGTGTTCTTCCTTGCCCCTCGCTGTTCCAGAGCTGAACAAACTGAAGAAGTTGAGTCATGAGATCAGAAACCCAGGTAAACACTGAGGTGCAGCTTCCTGTGGTTCCTAAGGGCTTGTAAGCACGTGCTGAGCAGAGCTGAGTTAGGCAGAGAGCAAGGCATAGATAACCTGGAGAACCAAGGCTTAGAAGGCCAGAGACCACAGGCATATTGATGATGGAAAGGACAGCCAGCAGGGAGACAGAGATGTGCAAAGGAGGAAAACAAGCCAGTCTCTTATCAGCATAAGCATCACCATCATCATCACCACCACTACCACCGTCATTAACTTCACCACCATACCTTTCGTTCCAGCACTTGGAAGACAGAGGCAGGAGGATCTCTGTGAGTTGGAGGCCAGCCTGGTCTACAAAGCTACACAGAGAAATGCTGTCTCAAAAAATCAAAAACAAAAACAAACACCACTATCATCACTACCACCATCTTTACCATCACCTTCATCACCACCGCTACATCATCACCATCATCACCAGCTATCACCATCACCACCATCATCCTTACCAGATCTTGAGACATATGGACCTCACATCATTTAAACCTCCACTTCCTTCCTTCATCTCTGGATGGTGGGATCCTTAAATCCAGTCAAACACTTGATCACATATTGAATTCACCTTGGAAACTTTTCCAAATCTTGGCCACATGCCATGACCCAGCCAAGTCAGAACAGGCAGGGGTGAAGCCCAGACTCCAGTGTTTAAGATTCTTTTTGAAGGACTACTTTTCCGAGATCAGTTCAGTCTATAGAGAGCTTACAGGCCTTCAGCCAGGTCTGGCTCCTTCAGGCTCTGCAAGTGTTTTCCAGAGTCACTGCCAAGGGTGGGGCTGGGTGGGGCAGGAGAGTGCAGAGAGGAGAGGGCTCCCACCCACACCCTTCCTGTGTCTTCCAGTCATCAAGCTGATCTCTGGCTGGAACGTGGACATCCTCGAGCAAGGCGAGGTGCGGCTCTGGCTAGAGGTGGAGAAGCTGTCACCAGCCGCAGAGTTGCACCTCATCTTCAATGAGAAAGAGATCTTCAGCTCGCCGGTAAATGGTGCCCACAGTCTCTGGGGAGGCTCCCCTGCCCCAAGGCCTCACCTGTGAGCTGGTGCCTGGGGGTAGCTGTCTTTTCAGAAATAGCTGCCACTTTGACTGTGCAGGGGTGGGGGAGTTGATGACAAGTCTCAGTTTTAACACATGGCAGGTGGAGGCAGGAAGAGAGTGCAGAACTAACCAGTTCGGGGGACATTTCCACACACACTGCCACTTTCAAATGTCTTCCTCAGCATCCCTAAAATGGAAAGCCTATGTTGGGACTGACGGTTTCCCAAGCCTAAACCTCTGCTTTAGATGGAACTCTAAAGCACTTTCATACAAGCTTAACAAACATCCAGGAGAGAGCTGTTCTCCCAGCTGCTTTACATTGTGCATTTTCCTGCTCTAGTCCTTGGCTTTGTTTTTTTCCCCGCTCTCATTACAAATCAGGGCAAGGGACTGCCGGGACCGCTGTAGGTCAGCGGTAGTACATTGTATCCAAGAATCTACAGGCCAAAATCCATGGGGTTTTATTTTAAATGCTATTTATACAAGAGCATTGCACTCTTTTCATTTTAATGCATAGGGAAGGTAAATAGGTTGTTAGACTGGGCTGTTAACATTCAATTGCTTTTTGAGACTGAAAATATTTTTGAGACTGAAAATGTACCGATTTCAGTCTCATAAAAGTGTCCAATCACTTGTGGGTTTCGTCTCCACATGACAAAGCAGCTCTCTGGAAAACATGGATTAGGGCAGGGATGCAACTTAGTGGTAGAGCACATGCCTAGCATGGGCAAGACTGTAAGGAAGGAGGGAGGGAGGGAGAGAGGGAGGGAGGGAGGGAGGAAGGGAGGAAATATATCTTCCAGAGAAGGGGATGATGGCTTTGATTAGAAGAAATATCAGACAGATGCAGGGAAGGCATGGTCAGACCTGGGGGTGCCCCATGTCCCGCTCTCTGCCTCCCTCTCTGTGTCTGCACAACAGGGAACATTTTCCCAGAATCAAAAAAAAAAAAAATAGAGCAGGGAGTATTTTGAAAGTTGTGTGTAAAGAGTACACACTGAACATGCCACATGTTATCAGAGATTTTGTAATGGTCTAGAGCAATGGTTCTCAACCTGTGGGTCTTGACCTCTTTGAGGGTTGAGCAACCCTTTCACAGGGGTCATCTAACAGTAGCAAAATTATAGTTATGAAGTAGCAATAAAATAATTTTATGCTTGGGGGTCACCACAACATGAGGTTATATATTAGAGGTCCACAGTGTTAGGAAGGTTGAGAACCACAGGTCTAGAGGCTTCAGTGTACAATGTTTGGATAACGGCCATCCTTACAGAAAAATAGTAGGTCATTCCCTTCAATCACACATGCAAATAAAGCCAGGGGTAGTAAGGACCTAAATTCAGAGAACAAAACTTTTAAACTGTTAGTGTGCAGCAAGATGTAAATGATCGTTACTTCTAGACAGTGGGTATTAAAGTGTAAGGGGGATACTGGACATAGCTAGGACTAGCCTGTGACCTCATCACTTAGGAGGTCCAGGCTGAAGGATCAGAAGTTCAAAGTCATCCTCAACTACAGGGCAAGTTTGAGGCCAGCCTGGGCTATGTGAGTCCCTGCTTCGAAAAAATATGGGGGTCAGGGACTGGAGAGATTGTTCAGTGGTTAGGAGCACTGACTGCTCTCGCAAAGGGTGTCCAGATTTGGCTCCCAGCACCCACAACTGATGTAACTCCAGGACTAAAGGATCTGATGCCCTCTTCTGGCCTCCATTGGCACTGCATGAGCATGGTGCACAGACAGAAAGACAGGCAAAACACCCATAACCATAAAATAAAAATAAATAAATCCTTTAAATAAAGTTCTGGGGATGAGACAGAGATGGCTCAGTGGGCAAAGGCACTGATGACTTCAGTTCAATCCCCACAGAGTGGAAGGAGAAAGAACTGACTTCCACAAGCTGTTGTGACCTCCACACATGTGCTGCGGCCTATACATTCCCCACCACCTACAACACACACACATACACACAAGTAAAATGTAATAATTTTTCGTTTAAGTTTTAAAAGAAGTTGAAAATAACCAACAATGAAACACGGTAAAGGTACAGAGTTTATTATTAAATTATAATTAATTCGAGCGTGAGATGCTGGGAACCCCAGTCTATTAAGCAGGAAAAGGCTACATGGAACCTTCCCCAGCCCCTAGACACTGACAGTTCTGCACATAGCGCCCCAATCTCGATCACATCCTGAGGTGCTCCCCCAGCAAAGCTCCCAGAACAGGAAATGCCCAAAAAGGACTCAGGGGATTTGTTCCCTCAGAACCGCAAGATAAATTTTGTCCGAGAGAAGGGCCTGGTGGAGGTGATCATCCAGCAACTGTCCGAAGAAGACAAGGGGTCGTACACTGCCCAGCTCCAAGATGGAAAAGCCAAGAACCAGATCACCCTTGCCCTGGTGGATGACGGTCAGCTGACTCCATTCCTCCCTGAAGCACCTGCCCCCACCCTTCCCTGTGCACCCTCCCGGGCTCTCTGCTCACAGCTCTGGGGTCTGCGGAGCAAAACCCTGCTCTTCTGTCCACCCCAGTGCCCACTCTAGGGACCTTTGCTCTCTCCACTCATGCCGCTTCCTCCTGATTTATTCACAGATTTTGACAAGCTTTTGAGGAAGGCAGATGCAACCAGAAGAGACTGGAAGAGAAAGCAGGGTAAGAGTCATTGGTCAGCGCTCCAAAATACCAACCCAGCCAGGGAAATTCACCGTGATCTGGTCAAGTCCTCCCCTGGTGACAGAACAAAACTTCATTTTCCCAGAGCCAAGTGCCTCCTTAAAGTTATTTTCATTTAAGGAAACCCCAGTCCTTGTCCTGGTCTTGGAAACCACAGTTTAGCAATCTCCAGCCCAGCTGGTTTCCCCTGTCTGAACACCAGGTGGCGCCCTGGATCAGCCTAAAACTTATGACTCTTGTGCACGTTCTCTCTTCCCCTGCAGGTCCCTATTTCCAGGAGCCTTTGAAGTGGAAAGTCACAGAGGACTGCCAAGTGCTTCTGACATGCAAGGCAAGTCAACTCAACTCCAACTCTGCCATGAGCCTAATGGGGCGTGACCTGTGACTCATCCCCAAGCCCCGTGTCTGTCCTTGCCCACTCCATTCTGGAGTTTTATCTCCTGTGTCTGGTTGATCCCACAGCTGGAAAGTGGCCCCTTATGCACATGTGTGTATGAACGAACGCTCACAGGCGCGCGCATGCGCGCGCGCACACACACACACACACACATACATACACATATGCACACACACACATATACACATATGCACACACACGCGCACGCACACACACACACACACACAGAGTGAGGGGGCAGCAGGATCAGTGTGAGTTGTGTCAGCCTTAAACTGGATCTCCCAGCCCTCTTGGGCTGGGAGCTAGTGAGGGCTCTCTGTGTTAACGAGGCATCCTGTTTATTACAAACCTTGTCAGACACTGCTCAGTACACTCATGTATGATTTCACCTGCCTCACAGCCATCTACTCTTTACTACCCCACCTCGGAGATGAGAAAACAAGTAGGGGAATAGCTAAAGGCACACAGGTTACAGGAGGCCAGGTCCCAACCAAGTCATCCTGACTCAGAAACCCAGGTCCTTCCAGCTTCTGTACCACACTGTAGCAGCTCTGTAGCACACTGCTTCTGAGAAGAAAACCTGGTCTTGGAGACCACAGTTTATCAGTCTCCAGCCCAGCTGGTTTCCCCTGTCTGAACACCAGGTGGCGCCCTGGATCAGCCTAAAGCTCATGTTCTCTCTTCCCCTGCAGGTCTGCTCAGTAAGATCCTGGGCAGACATAGTTCCCTTCTGACTCTGGGAACCCTCAACACAAGGCAGAGTTACTGAAAAAACGCATTCAAGAAACTTCTTAATTATAGGGTAGGAGAGACAGTGTGGGATACTTTCAGGAGGGCTTCCTGGAGGAGAAGGCATCTGACTCATTAAGAAACCAAGTATTTACAAGGAAAACAGAGCAGAAGGGGTCAAGAGACAGGAAGTGACTTTAGTAAAAGTCAGGCTCCAGAGGCCAGAGGATGAGATGTGTGGTGTGAGGAAGGGACCAGCTGGCTAGTGTGAGTCTCAGTGGCAGGCATGGTGTTTGTAAAGAACTTATTATGTGAGTTGGGTTTTTTCAAATCAAAGTCTGATGGACTGATGGAGTCCCCTTGTGCCCTGTCCTCAGGTGACCAACACCAAGAAGGAGACTCGCTTTCAGTGGCTCTTCCAGAAGAAAGAGGCTCCCAGTGGGCAGTACGACCCACAGACCGGAGCCGGGCTGCTCTGCATTGACTCGGTAAGTGCAGCTGGAGCTCGGGGTTCACCCTGGTTTTGCTGACAAGTGATGGTGCCAAGAGCACTGGGCGGGGCCTGAGCAGAGCTGGTAAGATAAATGCTAGCGGCTGAAGTGGTTCTGAGGTCTTGCTCTTGCTGCAGACCCAAATTCCAGTTCTCAGCACCCATAGGGCAGCTCACAGTTGTAACTACAGTTCCAGTGGATCTGATGCCCTCTTCTGGCCTCTGTGGGCATTACACTCACGTGGTGCACAGACATACAAGCAAACACTCCTAAACATAAGATTTTTAAAGAGATATTTTTTTAGAAGATAAGTACTAGGACCTGGGAATGTAAGCTCAGCTGGCAGAGAGCTTGCTTGGTAAGCACAAATGCACAAAGCCCTGTGTTTGGTCCCCACACCACATAAAGCAAGTGTGAAAGTGTCTGCCTACAGCCCTAAAATGGACAGGTGGAGGCAGGAAGATCAGAAATTCAAGGTCGTCCTTGGCTAAATAAGGTATTTGAGGCCAGCCTAGGTTACAAGAGTCTAAGAGGAAGAAAAGGAAGGAAGGAAGGAAGGAAGGAAGGAAGAAAGGGAAAAAACTAATTTATGCAATGCAATTTTTTTTCTGAGACAGGGTTTCTCTGTGTCTTTGGAGGCTGTCCTGGAACTAGCTATTGTAAACCAGGCTGGCCTTAAACTCACAGAGATTCGCCTACCTCTGCCTCCCAAGTGCTGGGATTAAAGGTGTGCATCACCACTGCCAGACAATTTATGCAATTTTTATACTCAAAATTAACAATAAAAATCAGGACATACCAAGATCTAACAGTAATGAACAAACTGACTTAGTGGAGCCCATTCTATATGGAGAGATACCTTGCCCAGCCTAGACACAACTAGATGACAGGACAGACTTAGTAGACTTCCTAGGGGAGGTCTTAACCTCTCTGTGGAGCAGATGGAGAAGGGAGAGCTGGTTGGGAGAGGGAGAGGAAAGGAGGAATGGGACTGGAATATAAAAAATAAATTAATTTTAAAAATGCAAAAAGAATATAAGAATAAAAAGGAGAATTAACACAACGGGACATAAATGTTTCAAATGGTAGGCCCAGTATTACCTGTTACTGATTTTTTTTCCTCTCTTGGGATCCAGGCCTGGTTCTGGTCAAGCATTTGAAGCCTTGGGCTAGTCACTGGCCCTCTCTGACAGAGTTATCTGATCTCTGTGACCTCCCTATCCCAGTCTAGGGATGAGGAAGGAATGATGTCCCCCAGTAAGGCAGGTCCAGAGAAAAGCAGGCTTGGAGCTGGATTCTTTCCTAGATCCCTCCACACCAGATGCCTGTCTGCTACTGACTTCCAGAGCCTTCCACCTGGGTGCTAAGAGCACTGGACAGTTGATCACAGCTTCCTACTAGGACGGAAATGATAACTCCAGGGTCTTCTCCCACACCTTGATCAGGACAGTGCCATGTCAGCCTTTGTCACTGTTAAGTATGCACCTCAAAAGGGGTCTGTCACTCAGTGGGTCCTTAATACTCATGGAATCTTGATATAATCACCTGTTTCGTGGAGGCGGAGCTTTCTGGCTCTTGTAATGTTAGCCCCTGGGTCCTCTCAGAACCTGGGACACACAGGCAGCAGATAAGTTAACTGGGGCTCTGCCAGGTGAAGTACAAGGGCATGAGCTAGAGTGGGGTCAGAAATCACCCCCCAATGGGTGCGGCCATGGCTGCTCCACAATGCTGAGGCCTTGTCCTCTGTCCACCCGGTGCCCACTCTAGGGACCTTTCCAGTGTCACCCCAATATGACTGCCACTTTATGGCCTTCTGTGGGTAAAGAGGAAACCATGTGGGAGAGAATCGCTGTGTTTTAGGGGAAGACCTACCTCTGCCTTGGATCCTGCCCCAAAGTCTCTATGTGGAGGTAGCCTGAGTGGGAGGGATCTTCTGAAAAGATGTCACTTCTGACCTCTGCTTCTTGCCCCAAAAGCACACCCCTGGGCAGAGACTGGCTTAGATGCCTTGCCTAGCACATGAGATGACCACAGTTCCTTCCTCAGCAAACATTCTCAAAAGTGCAATCAGGTCTTGCTTCTGGTTTGAGACCGCAAACACATGCCAGAAGGAGGAAAACATGCTTCCTTCTGGGGAACTTTACATCACGGCCTCAGGGAGATCTCAGAGCATGTTGGAGAGTTTGTGTCTCCTGCACACAAGCTCTGCCCAGGCTGAACATGCTAAGCTGGGATGGGTTCCAAAGAGTCATCTGGGAATCCAGATAAGGTGTCCATTTCTACCCTCAGTATACACACACTCATACATACACACACACACACACTCACATGCACACTTACATTCTCACACATATACTTACACACTCAAACACTCACAGATTCACTAACACAGACTCACACACACACACATTCTCACATTCACTCATACACACACACATACACTAACATATACACACACTCATATTCACTCACATGCACTCACCTTCATACTCTCACACATATTTTCACACACTCACAGACACACATGCACATACTCCTTACACCCACCAACTCCAGAAGTGACAGGAGCCACATGGGGTTGGGACCTGGCACCTCCTGACTTGCTGACATCTCTCCTTCTGGAACCCTTCCACACACTGTCATCCTCTTCCATAGTTCTCCAAAGAAGACCAGGGAATTTACAGAGCAGTGGTTTCTGATGACAGAGGGGAAGATGACACGATCCTGGACCTCACAGGTGAAGGTAGGAGCCAGTGATGTCAGCGATGGGCCATGAGGGCTGTGGAGAGGTCACACTGGAGCAAGAGATTGTGGTATGACATGTGGCCGAAGGTTTATGGGATCTCCATGTCACTTGGGGAAACAGGCACAGAGAAGTTAAGTGAGTTACCCAAGGTTACACAGCTAGCCAACAGCAGGGACCTGGTATTCGTGCTACTATGGTATGCCACAGTAAACCCAGGCTTGAAGACCCTCCACCCACAGAGGGCCCTTGATGTTCTTGATGGCTGGTTGACACAGCTCACAAGAAAATTATCAAATGACAGTATTACACCTGCTCCATCACTCACCACCCAAGAACCCCTCCCATTCCCAGGTTATTGTCCACAGCCCCCCATCCTCAGAGAGGCTCTAGTGCCCTCACCCTTCTCCAAAACCACCACCATCCCTGGACATCCCCAAGAGAATCCACCCAGCTGAACACTTTCTGTCTTCCCCAGGCCTGGATGCTGTCCTCACTGAGCTGGGCAGGATCGGCGGTAAGTGATCATGCCGTCCTCTTCGCCTTGTCCTGATGCCAGTGAGCCTCCTAGGAGTGCCCCCATCAGCCTCAACTGTGGGCACGGGACTGGTGTCTGCCCTTGGCGAAGGGGATGGAAGCCCCTTATCCCCATTCAGTACTGTGTTCCTACCTTACTGCCCAGAGCTGCAGCAAGTGGGCTGGGCCCAAACATAGCACTCACAGGTCCTGGGGAGGCGGGGGTGACTCACCTTTGGCCTCTACACCCTCAGCTCTCTCAGCAACCCCACTGAAAATCCAGGGGACTGAAGAGGGGATCCGGCTCTTCAGCAAGGTCAAATACTACCATGTGGAGTACATGAAGACTGCTTGGTTCCACAAGTAGGTTGGCCTTGCCCCAGAGCCCGTGGAAGCTGGAAAGTCCCATTAGGAGTCTCCTACTCCCCCTACCTAGTCCTCCCATGGGTTTCAGACCCAGGGGATCAGCAGAGGGGGCACTCTTACACGGGGAAGATTGGGATGCTGGTGGTAGGACCACCTATTTGAAGTCTCCATGACAACAGAAGGGTTATGGTCCCAGAGCAGTGTCTGGAAACCAAGGAAGGAAAGGACGCAAGAATCCAGAAGAGCCAGTCACAGAATGATGGTGCCTTTGGGTGCCTCTGCAAACCTGGGTAGCCAGGCTCAGGAGGCAGGTGCAGGCAAAGAGAGCTGTGGGAGGGTCAGGACAGGAAATCCGGAAGGTTTCTGCAGAGGTTCAGCCAAGTCACCCCCAGATAACTTGAGAATAGGATCTCCCTAGAGAATCTTGTGTATGCCTCAGCCTTGAGGATCAGACATGGCCGCACCCATTCTACAGTGAAGCCTATACCAACTTGGGCAAATCTGAGTGAGAGTGAGGGCCACAGGAAGCTTCAGGATGATGGGACCCCTTTTCTAGCCAGAGCTTCTGAGCCCTGTGACAATAGGCTTAGGCAACAGAACATTGGGAACATGGGCTGGGTGTCTTCAGGAGGAAATTTAAGTGAAGAAGGAAAAGAGCTGAAACTTAGCTGGTTTCTAAGTTAGGAGTGACTGGGCAGAAATGCTAGATGGGACTGAAGAGGTGGGGGAGTGACTCCCAAGGGCAGGGAAGTCGCTGCGCCAAGAAGGCCATTTGCTCATTGTCCCAGCCTACAGGGCATATGACAGATAGAGACCCAGCTTTGGTAAGAAGTTGATCTGCCATGGGATTTGATGAAGGAATAAAGGAATGGGTGGCTGAATGCTGAATGAATTGATTGTTGGATGATGAATGGAACCCTGAACAGTGAATGGATGAATGGAGCTATAGCAACTGCCTGGTTCCCCCATCTGAAAACAACACCCCAAAAGAGGGGCTGTGGGCAGGGAGTCAGACCCACACTCAGCCTTCGCCATTCTCTGCCTTCGAATTCAGAGACAAACGTCTGGAGAGTGGAGACCGGGTAAGGGCGGGTACCACCCTGGATGAGATCTGGCTCCACATCCTGGACCCCAAGGACTCAGACAAGGGCAAATACACCCTGGAGATAACTGCTGGGAAGGAAGTCCGGCAGCTTTCAGCAGATCTGTCTGGGCAAGGTAAGCCACCCTTCTGTCTGTCAGCGGGTCTGTCTGCTGAGAAACCATTCTAGAAAATCACATGGGGTCAGGCACTGAGGCACACATCTCTAGCCCCCACACTAAGGCAGAATTCAAGGTCATTCTCAGCCACATAGTGAGTTTGAGACCAGCCCAGACTGCAAAGTTGTCTCACAACAGAGGAAGGAAGGATAACAAGATGGCTCAGGGGTTAAAGGCACTTTGCTACGCAGACCTGATGTACTGAGTTCATGCTCCAAAACCCACATAAAAAAGGAAGAAGAGAGCCAACTGCACAAAATTGTCCTCTGAACTTCATACCCACACATAATAATAACAATTGAAAAAAATTAAAAGAAAAGTCCATGATGAGATCAGACAGGGAGGCACATCCCTGCAGCCTTAACCCTGAGGAGGTGGAGGCAGGAGGATAGCCAGGTTCAAAGTCTGGTCCTTGGCTACACAGTGGGAGCACGTCTCAAGAGATAAAGAGAAAAGAAGATCCCAGGGCCTTTTGGGAGGATCTCTCCTCCTCCAAACCTGGCACTGCCCTGGGGGAATCCTGGAATGGGAGGGAAGTTGAAGACGGTCCCTCAGCCCTGTCCTGCCTTCTTTGTCCCACAGCTTTTGACGACGCCCTGGCAGAGCACCAGAGACTGAAGTAAGTGTCCCCCATGCTCTCTGTGAATCACGGGCCCCCTCAGGGGTGGAGTGACAGTTTTCAGGCCCCTGCTGGGAGCCCGGTCCAGCTCTGCTTCCTCATCTCACATTGTGAGAGATCCACATGCAATCTAACACTCTGTTCCTGTTTCTGTCTTTCAGGGCCTTGGCCGTCATTGAAAAGAGTGAGTCCCCTATGATCGTGGTCCTCATTCCTGAACCTAAGCTGGCTTCTCTAGAACCCCAGGCTCCTGGCAGACTGCTGAAGTCCCAACTCCCAGCCCACTCTGGGGCACTTTGGGGCCTCGCTCCGCTACTGGGGACACCTGGGAGATAGCTGTAAAACGATGGATAAGGAACTGAGTGAGGACACTTGAAGTCATAGGTTGGGCAGGCCCAGCACAGGTCTGGTGCCCAGTGGGTGCGCACAACCCTTGGTGGGAGCCCAAAGGCAGGGACCTGAGAGGGATGAGACTGACCTAACCTTTCCAAGTGGGCCATAGGAAGGGGTGGCTTATGGATCTAACCATGAATTAGTCCCAGGCCCAGGAGATGTGACACAGTTTCCAAGCTATGCCCCTTCCAAAAACAAACAAACAAACAAACAAACCCCACTAATCTGTATTCAAACCTGCCTCATTTATGAAGTGCCCCCTCCCTCAGCCAGCTTTGAACAGCCCAGTGTTAGGCTTAGGCGTATAACCCTCAGGTCTCCCTGGCCCAGGGATGGGAAATGGGGATTTCAGTGACAGACAGTGGCAGCAGAAGAGACCCAAGGCCTTGCCAGCCTGACAAGGAAGGGACCTAGATGGCTATGAGCATCAAGGACACTGCAGGACCATCAACACAGATGTCAGTGATGCCACTGTCTCCTACTGTCCCCAAGTGACAGGAAGGACAGGCGTCGGATATGTAGCCACGCCGTGACAATCCAAGATTCCAAATGACCTTACAGTGTCAGCCAACCATGGGGGATAAAGCACATCCAGAAGCCAGCCTCACATGTGCTCAAGCCAGAGGGGACCCTCACACCACCACCTAATTATATGCCAGACACAAATGCCCCCTCCCATCCAGGATTCCCATAGAAGGAATTTAAACTTGACCACATGTGGTTGCTGGGGCTTGAGAAATCAGAGTCCGTGAGAGGGTCCACTTCCTCAGCTGTGGAGAGTGGGTACAAATTCCCGCCTATGACAGTGTCCATCCCTGGGCCCTTCCCTGTCTGATTCAGGGTCCTTCCCTTATACCAGTGGACAGCAGCCATATTCACCAAACTTTGTGCACCTCTGGGACACACCATCTGGGTCTCCCCACGGCCTCTGGTGAAGTATAAGGGACACATTTGACACTCTACTTAATAATTTATAGCCACACTCTTCCTGTGGCCACCAGGACCCTCCTTGGACCAGAGTCAGGGTATCCTAAAAGCTACCACTTTCTTTCTGTTCCAGATCGAGCCAAGGTGGTAAGGGGCCTGCCAGATGTGGCCACCATCATGGAAGATAAGGTACCATTCCTCCCAACCCCACAGCCAGCCATCCCATGCTTGTATGCCTTTAAAGATTCCATCTGGGTCGTGATAGAATAGAGTGCTGTGGGTTCAAGAGCCAAAGGTGACAGGCTGACTGGAGAGGTTGGATTTACTGCAGCTGCCCAAGTAGCTCAATGATCACATGTATATCTGAGCCAGGTGTCAGACCCCTATGCTCCACCTGGCCCTATCCCATCTTTAGACAGTCTTGGTTGGAGCCGGTGACTATGGCATCCACAAGAATTCAACTAGGTAACCCCTGAAAGCTGTAGTGATTTCAAAAGTCTCGCGTTACTTTCTGCTAGCCACTAGTACATTGATTTTGCCTCCGAGGCAACCGCTGAAAATAGAGTATTGATTCTAGTCTCACTTGATAGCAAGGAAAACTGAGACATGGAGTGGTTAAGGAACTAATGAAGGTCACACAACCTGTTGAATAGAGCTGAGGTTCATACCCTACCAGCCCAATTTCAGAGCCTGTGGGTTTCATCATTATGCTGTAATATTCTGCCTTAGACCTGACTCAAGAACTTCCAAACTCAATTCACAAACCTGTGTGTTAAAGCAATACAATCTTCTGGGGGCGAGAAATGGCTCAGGAGTTAAGAGCACTGGCTGCTCTTCCAGAGGAACCAAGTTCAATTTCCAGCACCCACATGGAGGTTCACAAGCACCCATAATTCCAATTTGAGGGGATCCAATGCCCTCTTCTGACTCCTGAGGGCACTGCACATATGTGTCATGTATACACGCATGCAGGCAAACCGTCATACACAAGTTTTAAAAACAATATAATTTTACTTGTGTGGTAATGTCACAATGACATCTTACCAAAAGCAAAAATGCAAAGTTCAGGCTGTTCTGGATAGGTCAATGCTAGAGAATTGTCTAAGACTCTACCTAGTAACTTTTCCTGTAGAAGGTTGAGGGTTGGAGAAAGTGGGATAGAAATAAAACATGTCTCCCTTTATGGGTTACAACAGGACAAACTCATGGAAGAGCTGGGGATGTAACCGGTTGGTAGAGTGTTTGCCTAGCACGCACAAAGCCCTGGGTTTCCATCCCCAACACTGCATAAACTGGGCATGCCTGTATCCCAGCACTTAAGATGTAAAGGCAGGAAGAGAAGGTTAAGGTCATCCTCAGCTACCTAGCAAGCTCAGGGCCAGTCTAGGATACATGAGACCTTGTTTTTAAAACATACAGGCAAACACACCCATGCACATATGCATGTACGCACACATACCCTTTGTTCAGAGAAGCTGCCTGTACTGGTAGCTCTCTGTGTGTTGCATAAAGGTGAAGGCTAAGATCAAGTTACAAGGAAGTAAAATTGCTCCCTTCCTGTCAATCAAAACAGACCCTGTGCCTGACCTGCATCATCTCAGGAGACCCATCCCCTGAAATCTCTTGGCTAAAGAATGACCAGCCGGTTTCCTTCCTTGACCGATACCACATGGAGGTGAAGGGTACTGAGGTCACCATCACCATTGATAAGGTCACCAGTGAAGACAGTGGGCGCTATGGAATCTTTGTCAAGAACAAGTATGGCTCAGAAACGGGCCAGGTCACCATCAGTGTGTTTAAACACGGGGAGGAGCCCAAGGAGCTGAAGAAGATGTAATTGGAATGTCCAGGGACAGCCTGAGATCCACCCTACATGGACCATCATCAGTCCAGCCAGTGAGTCACAACTTAGCATAGGCTATGGGAGTGGGACAGGGGAAGGGACAAGGACATAACAGAGCTGGATCCAACACACCAAAGAAGAGGAGCAAAGATTTTGCTGGGGTCCTCACAGGACTCCAGGGTGTGGAGTAAGCACTGGCCTTAAAAATAGGAAGCTGGGATGCAGGACTCAGTTTCCACAGAAGCTCTTCATAAGCCTTGTTTTTCTCATCCATCAAATGGGCATTCCTAGCCAATCTGAGGTGCTTCATGAAAATCCCTGACCAATCTATATCAGTGGGTCACAGCAGGAGGCATCTTTGCAGGGAACAGTCAGCAAAGCTGACAGAGTTTGGTTGTCACAACTCAAAGTATTTACTGGTGTTGAGTAGGTTGAGGCTGCAGGTGGTGGTGAGCACTTCTGCCATGGCACAGATTGTATCTTTGAGGATAGAATTGTCAAAGTTCTGTATCTCCATCACTCTTTGGAGGAATAGCATACACAAAGCTGAGGATGGCCCTGGAGCTGCAAACATTACGCAGGTCCCACCCAGAAATGGATTCCGAGTACAGGTTACTCCAGGGCAAAGCAGGAGATGATAAAGATCACCAAATGGGTTCAAGTGACGTATCTTCATTGATCACAGGAAGTGGGCAATGGCTGATCCAACTGGGAGATACGGGAATTTACAACACCTGTCCACATTGGGTGGGACAATGTTGGACTCTGAAGGGTGAATCCAGTTTGGCCATGGAAATGGGAAAAGGACGCTCAGGAGCAGACATGGCAGAGGCAAAGGTGAGGATAGGAGAGTCTGTCCCTGCCCAGGTGACCTGGGATGCCAGGCATGCAGTTGATGACTTTCAGGGCTTCTTCCAACATGGAGCTTATAAGGTCAATAACAGACACTTAGGTTGGCCTTACTCAGTGGATCTCAGTACACAGCTGGACATTTCCTTGCCTTCCAATTTCCCCCACTGAAAACAAGCTGTGGAAGGGGTTATAAAATTATAGCTGTTTGTTTGGAAATTATAAAGGAGGAAATAAAAAAAAAAAAACCCTGTATTCTCAACATGAGGAGGCAGTGCCTGCCTGTAGCTTCCGAAATGACCTTGGAACTGAGGGACAAAATGAACCAGTTCTCATCAGGACATGTGGGTGCCCAGCAGCTCACGTTCTGGGCTCCATGCTGACTAATGAGATCTCTGCTGAGGAGGAGTAGGGATGGGGTGGGAGGTCTTGATGAAAGTCTGGGGAACCATACAGATCTTTATTAGTAGTAGTGTTTAGTGTGTGTGTGTGTGTGTGTGTGTGTGTGTGTGTGTGTGTGTGTGCTCGCGCACATGTGTGGGCTGCTGTGTGGGCTGGTTCCTTCCTTGCATCATGTGAGTTCAGAAGCCAGACCCAGGCCATCAGGCTGCCAGGCAGGTGCCTTTATTTACTGAGCAGTCTCAGCCACAAACACCTCTGGACTTCAAACACCTTTCTGCCCACTAGCTGAGGGTCCTGCAAGTTCAGTTTCCCCTCTATAAAACAATTAAGACTGTCAGGTAAGGGGGCACATGCCTGTAGCCCCAGAACCTCAGAGGTGGAGGCAGGAGGATCATGAGTTCAAGATGATCCTCAGCTTCACTGTGAGTTCAAAACAAGCCTGTGATACATAAGACATGTCTCAGAAATACAGCACCGTGGAGGAAGAGAACAGACTGCTAAAAGCTGTCCTCTGACCTTGTATGTGTTCTGTAGCACAATGCATCCCCTACCACACAACAATTAGCAAATAAATAAATAAATAAATAAATAAATGTGAATTTCCAAGCCAAGCAGTGGTGGTGCACACCTTTAATCCCAGCAATCGGGAGGCAAAGGCAGGGGATCTTTATGAGTTTGAAGCCAGCCTGGTCTACAGAATAAGTTCCAGGATAACCAGGGTTACACAGAGAAACTCTGTCTCAAAAAACCAAAAGAAAAATAAAATTTCCAGGACCTGACACTAAATTTTTTAATTCTTACTTTCCCCAATAATGTGGTATAGAAGAAAAGAAAAAAAAACTGTTCCCTGGCCCACTCTTCTGTTCACGGACTCGAAATCTCTAAAAGGAATCTTCACTGTATTCCTGTGTCTATGAAAATAGAGCATTTCGGTGCGGCTCAAAAGCCTATTAACCATAAAGGAGCATGGTGTGAGCGCCCCCTATTGGCATGGTTTGTATTGCACTCTAAGAAGCACATATGGTAAAGTCTATCCAAGGGAAATGGGAGTGTCTTATTTTGGTGACAAGCCCACTTGGGAACAGAAGCAGGCCCCTGATGCTGCTTTGGAGTCTCAGTAACACATTAATCATAAGTGGGTTTTTTAAATCCCTGATCTGATAATTCCATATCCTTGGTACCCCTGAGCCTGGCTCTGATACCTGTTTGGTTTGCCTTCTAGCCTGCCCTTGTATTTTCCTGTGGAAAGACAGACCAGATAAAAATATCTAGGTAAAAATCATTGTCATAAATAATAAAACACCACACATTTTTATGGGAAGGAAAAAGATACAGGCTTTTAATTATTATTGTCATCTAATTTTAATTATTAAATTTATTATATTAACAATAATAAAAGGGAAAAGTAAAGGTTTTTAATGCTGAAGGGAGGTACAAAGTGTGGGAGAGGGAAAAGTATATCATCTGGTGTATGACTGGCCCTTAGGCTTTGGGCAGGGTTGAGGATTGAACCCAGAATTTCTTGCATGCTGAGTAAGCCCTCTACAAGATGAGCCACATCTCAGGGCCTAGATCTCATGCCTGAGTGAACCTATGCCAGTCCCTGAATTCCACACTCACCCTGCAGGCTTTTCTTTCCTCCCCAGTGTGGGACAGGAAAATTCCACAGCTGGCAGAAAGTGTTTGCATTCCCTGAGTAGGACCTGGTAAAATAGTGGCCCTCGGTCAGGTTCTAGTGGGACTAGAATGCTCCAGCATGTTAAAACTGGTTAATTTGTCCTGCTCTGTTAGACATAAGATGGGATTTTTTTCGGCTATCCACTGTAAGACCATGGTCTGGCTCCTAGAGGCAAAACTCCTGTGAGTCATCAGTTGAAGCTCATATCTGGACCTCAGCACTAGGCCCCATGTCTCTGAGAGACCCCTGTGTTCACCTGTCTTTCTCTCCACCATTAGGGATGGCATAATGCCTTGTGACCTCAACTTCTCCAACAGATGGCTTAAGAAGAGTGGTTTGGTACTTGTTAGAATGGAGTGGCGATTTTTATCCTTCTTCTAGACCAGACCACAAAGCAGAAGCCCCAGCTCTGAAAAACACAGACAGTTCTTTGGGGGCATCCTCCCATGGAGGCTGGAGAGCTGTCCAAGGCTCTTTTCTGGTCGTTGTGATACAATATCCTAACAAAAGTGACTTAAACAGAAAAAGTTAAAGTTCACATCTCTGGGGACGAGTCCATCATGGCAGAGAAGGCAAGGCGGCATGAACTTGAAGCATGAACTTGGTCACTTCTCATCAGTAGTCAAGATCAGAGAACGATGAATGAATGTTTGCATGTGTGAGCAATGAATGAATGAATGTGTGTGTGTGAGAGAGAGAGAGAGAGAGCAATGAATGAATGTGTGTGTGTGATTGATGAATGAATGGGCACATGTGTGAGGTGAGCGATGAATGAGGGCTCAGCAGACCCCTTTTTACATAGCACTGGATCTCCTGCGTAGGGGAATTGTGCTGCCCACAGTGGGCTGATCTTCCCAGTTCAGATAATTCCTGGCATACATTCTTGGAGAACCATCCTCCAGGTCATTAGAGCTCATTGAGTTGACATCAAAAGGCCCCTGGAACCTTCCACTGTCACTCTGACCTCTTGCACTTAGTCCTAAGGAGATCTCCTGTATCACAGCGATAGAAGCCCAGGTGAGGGAGTCAACATGAACCAACAACCTCCCATGGGTCTTTTCCATCTCCAGCATCTATATTCCTTGAGCTTGGGGCAAGTGTGTTATGGTCCAGTGAAACCAGACTGCCCAGCCTCATCTCATTCACATCTAGCAGCTTAGGAGTCTGACCTTCCTTACACTCTTCCTCCCCAGCCTGCTCCAAGACCCCATGACTCCTGCCTGCTCCTCCCAGCATCTTGCTCCTCAGTTCTGAGTTTCATCAGCCTCTCCTACTGACTCTTCCTGGGAAATGGCTCAGTTCCCCCAGCCTGACTCCTGGTCCCCTTTGGGGAACACTGTACACAAGGAACCATGACTCTTACCTGACAGAACCCATTAGCAGCACACAAACAAAGAATTCTCCAGAATACCCTAACATGGAATCACCCAACATGTTAGTCTTTCAAAGAGCTCCAGCCAGACATGCAAGTTGGAGGAAGCACAGGAAGCCACAGGGTCCCCTAGGTAACACACCACTGGTCACTCTTCCCTACTCTAGCTGTGCCACCTTTCACAGAAAAAGCAGTGTGCAATTATTGGCCCAACACCTGACAAGGAGCACCAGGTCCAGGAGCCTGACTGAGCAGAAAAGGCAGGCCTGGGTGATAATTACTGCTAGGGCCTTGCTAAGGTGGATACTTTCAATACTTAACACACACACACAGTTTCTGAAGCAACATTCCTCAGAAGTCTCCAATGAAGGGAAGCCAGGTATTTGATTTTCAGCATTTGGGAAAATGTAATGGCAGAAGCTGGAGACATTTCAGCAAAGCAAGGCCTTGGGTAGAGGCAAAACAAATTACACAGCCTGTGAGGAATGTAGCCCCATCTCCCTAGGCCTCCCAGAAATCTATCTCTGAGAGGACCTTTTCCAATGACCTGTCTGTCCTGCGGTAGCCCATCTACAGAAAGAGAAACTCAAAGCCTTTTCATTCCCAGTGAGGATTGTTTGTCAGGAAATGAATCTTCCAGGTGTTTGCTTTAAATGCTCCAGTGTAAGACACAGTGGGAGGAGGTACATGGGAACATTAGTAAAACAGTGATGCTTCTTAGTGGGATGTGGTGGCTCACATCAGTAATCCCAGCACGAGGAAGGCTGAGGCAGAAGGGTTGCTGTGAAGGTGGGGACAATGTGAGCTACAGAAACTCGGTACATGACTGCAGACTCCCTCTCTTGGGATGTATGTAGCTGTGTTTGTCCAATTGTCCTAACTATAACTAACAAAGGCTCTCCTCAGACATACTTCTCTGGCCACTGAGATGGCTCTAAGGGTTAGGAGCCTGCCAAGCACTCCCCACAGTGGCTTTTCCTGAACAAGCAAGAGACAGTCTTCCAGCTGACATGTGGTGTTTCCCGTGGCATCTGTCATAACTGGGTCATAGTTGGAAGTGGTAATGATAAGTTTGGGTTGGAACCCACATGCCAAGGCTGTGAAAATGTCCATGGGAATTCACTCCATGTTTGTGCAGGGTTGCTTCATTAGATTTTACTTTGTTTTGCTGTTTTAAACAGTAAAATGTCTGGCTTTTTGGCCAGTTCCTTAATACATCTTCTTTCAAAATATTGTTTTACATTTACTTATTTTACATTTTATTTACTCTGTGTATGTGTTCCAATGAGGGTAACACATTTAAAGGCCAGAGGTGTCTTTGTCAGTTGTGTTCCCCTGACTTTTTGAGACAGGTTCTTTTGATGGACTTGGTACTCACCAATTCCACAGGCCAGCAAGCCCAGCAATCTTCCTGTCTCTGTCTTCCCAGTGTTGAGACCATGGGTTCAGGCCGCCGTGCCTGCTTTATTATATGGGTACTGGGGATCTGAACCCAGGTCCTCATGCTTGTAAAGCACTTTGCCTGCTATGCCATTTCTCCTCCCCCGCCCCATGCCAGGTTCTTAAAGAACAAGAAATGTTTTTCCCCTTAGGGAAACTATGTCATGACCAACTGAACTATGACATAACTAGGTTATTTTTAACGTAATTATCTGTTCCAGAGCAACTGTCAGCCTGTAAGTCCCTGTATGCTAATTAAGGGTAATTAATGCTAGTCTGAAGGGCACTTGAAGCTTGAGAACAAGGTAGCAAGCTCTAATTAATAGCCTTACATTTTTTTTTTTCTCTCCTACTGGATATAACTTTTGGCCACTTGAGGCCTTTTGTGTATGTCAATGGGAAGTTAAAACTGTGGCTAATTAGGAAGTTAGCTAACATTGTTTTGTGCCCATCAGATAGCACATGGATGGCATCATGGCTCACCTTAGTAACAGATTTGTTGGTGAGAGGGCATAGGCTAAATTTTGTGGAAGGTTATTTCAATTTTTAAAAAATTGTGTACCTGTGTGCATCTGAGTGGGAGTATATGCACCTGAGTGCAAATTCCTGTTCAGACCAGAAGAGGGCACCACATTCCCTAGAGCTGGAGAGTTACAGGTGGTTGTGAGCTTTGCCAGAGCTCCTTTGCAAGAGCAACAAGGGCTTTTAACAGCTGAATCATCGCTGCATCCCTTCCATTCTTTATGAATCAAAGCTATTAATAGACATGGAAAGTGCAAACACAGACATGTGTTTATTTAGTTCCAATAGTCTACTCATTACATTCCCACATAGAAGCCCATGGATACTATCACCTTACATTCTGTTAAATGGCCCCTTGTTTTTGGAAGCCACTAGGCATTTATATGTTATAAAGAAATTATGGTGCTAGTCTGACTTTTTGAGACATGTTCTCGTGTAGCTCAGGCTGGCCTCTCAGTGAAATGTGTATCAGAGAATGAACCTAAATTCATGACCTCCCTACTTCCACATCCCAAGAACTGCAGGTAGGGGTACACACCACCACATCCAGACTTTGTTGTTGTTGTAGACTCACTCCATCGCCCAGGCTGGCTGGGAACTCGAGGTGATCCTCCAGGGTACCTCAGCTTTCCCACAGGGTGCCTCAGCTTTGCCAGTGCTGGAATTACAGTTGCATGATGGTACACCTGGCTAATTTCCACTTTTAATCCCCAATTCCAGACTCGGGTAGACTTTGGATGGCTTGAAAATAGATGTAGAGTCCCCAAGACTGACACCTCATGTCCTTCCCACTCCAGAGTCCTCATCACCCTGACACTGGTGTCATTCCCACACCAGGACAATTGCAGTATGGAAAGAAAGGAAGGAAGGAAGAAGGGAGAGAGGGAGGGAGGAAAGGGAGGAAGGGAGAGAGGGAGGGAGGGAAGAAGGAAGGAAGGCCTCTTTCTTGGAAGCAGAGAATGGGGACAGAAGTCTCAAAAGCAGTTATCAGCTACAGGGACTTGGCTGAAGGTTCACTGAAGAATGACAGTTGTCCTCAGGGCCTAGTGCTGGGCCTTGATGACTCCTCCTAAGCCTCTTCTCACACTGCTGTTGTGTGCTCAGTTCATTCCAAGAGTAGGCCCTGAGCTCCAGCTGCTTACAGCATGTTCTAGGTTCTAGGTGCTGCTTGCAGCATGTTTTAGGTTCTAGGTGCTGCTTGCAGCATGTTCTAGATTCTGGGTGCTGCTTCCAGTGTGTTCTAGGTGCTGACATCTGTTTTCTCAAGGCAGGTAGAAAACCAACACGGACAGTTGAGCACAACCATGTCGATTCCACTGCAAGTGCCTTAAGTTATTTGTCTCTCTGCTGTGAGTAAAGACCTTAAGTGACCACTTAAGGAAGAAAAGTTTCTTCCGGCTCACAACTGCAGGAGACAATCCATCCTGGCAGAGACAGAGGGGGCAGGACCATGAGGTAGCCGCGGTCAGGAAGCAGAGAGCTGCAAACACTGATGACCAGCTCACTTTCTCCATTTTTTTTTCCTGTTTCATTTTGTTTTTGCTTTGAAAACAGGATTTCTCTGTGCAGAGCCATGGCTGTGCTGGAACTCACTCTAAAGACGAGGCTGGCCTTGAACTCACAGAGACCCACTTGCCATTGCCTCCTGAGTGCTAGGATTAAAGGCATGTACCACCATGCTTGGCCTCACTTTCTCTTTTTTATTCAGAGTGAGACCCCAGACCATGGAGTAGCACTGCCCACATTCAGCCTAGGTCCTCCACATCAATTAACCCAACCTAGAAACTCCCAAACAGGCACACCCAGACACGGTTCTAGAGCCTGTCATCAAGTTGACAATCAAGATTAACCATCACACCTACTAGTATACTCAGAATGGGGAACAGGGAGTCGAACACATACTCACATACCAATGTACGGGAGCTGTGTTATTCACCACAGCCAGAAGGTGGAAGCAATTCCACTGTGTGTCAACAGATGAATGGATAGCTCATGTGAAATATACAACACATACATACATAGATACTTGAATATTAATTGATCTTTAAAAGGGATGAAATTCTAGCACATTCTATAACAGGGGAAAATTTTAAAAGCAAACATACAGTATGTTTCTACAAAAAGGAAACATACAGTATGATTCTACTTTAGGCAAGTGACCCAGAATAGGCAAATTGCAAACAGAAAGTAGGACTGAGGTTGCCAGAGCCTCTGGGGAGGAGGGACTAGGGACGTTATTGCATGGGTGTAGAGTTTCTGCTTGGGGTGATGAATATTTCCCAGAAATAGACAGTGATGTGATTGCAAAACACTTCAAAACAATTAAATCAGGTAAACTTCACGTTATGTATGTTTCTCCACAATTAGAAACAAATCAATGGAAAACAACAATTTTAAATTCTAGTGGCTCTGAGATCTCCCACACTGTGAGGGGTGGCAGCAGACCCTGACTGAGGCAGGGGGCATCTGGCCAGGTTGTCTAGATGGGGCATAGAGGAGGTGATGATCTGGCCTGAGACTTGAAATGTGAGAGAGGGTCAGCCTTGAAGAGAATGTCCCAGGGGAGGAAGCCACAGGCAGAGAAAGGGGACAGCCACAGAAAGCCTAATGGTGTCAGGGGCACCAGCCAACAAAGGGACTCTGAGCTCCAGAGGTCATACTGGATGGCCAGCCACTAGAAAATTCCAAACAATGATGCCCTGGAGACCCGATTACAGAGAGGTCAGAACAGAAGCTAGAAGACAGTTAAGAAACAATGCTGGGTGGGAGTGGCTTAACCCTAAAGAGTACTTGGTGCTCTTCGAATCCCAGCACCCACCTAAGGAGACCCACAAAATGATTGTAATTCCAGCTGCAGAGGCTCTGATGCCCACACCTGCCTTCTATGGGTGCCGGTATACACACATACAAACACAGAAGAATGTTGTGGAATATTATTTTAACTGTGTAAAGGCATGTTACATTGTTTCTGCGGCTTTCCTTAACAAAACAAAACAATGTGTTACATTTGTTTGGCTTTTGTTAACAAGACAAAAATGTGTTACATTTGTTTGCATAAATAAAATCAACCTGGGGTCAGGTGGCTGAGTCAGCAACTAGCTGATAGGAAGTGGTAGGGAGGAACCATGTGTAGCCACAGTGCTTTAGTGGGGGCTGAGATGCCCCCTTTTCCGAGATGTGAGCAAGGAGAGAAGGTGAGCTACTATACTTGTTAGTCAGCCTCTCTGAGCTAGCAGGATTTCACCTCAACCTTTGAATCCTGAGTTCTACAGAAGGATAGAGAATTAGATAAAGTTTCCTTTAGTGGCCCTAATACAGCCGGTGCCCGAGGGAACAGAATTCCCACCTGGCTGCTGCAGGTGAGACAAAACTGCTGCTGCTGGTGGCTACTGAGTTGAAATTGTCCGTTGCAGCCACAGTTGCTTAAGGTGAAGCTACTATATTGAATGCAAAACAACACAAGTACACACTTTTTTAAAAAGAGGGTTGGAAAAGTGACTCAGACATTAATCGTACACACTGGACCTGAGCTCAGTCCCCAGCACCTACATCTGGTGGGTCACAAGTACCTATAACTCCAGCTCCAGGGGATCCAGTACCCTCTTCTGGACTCTACAGGCAACTACACTCACAGTGCACATTCTCACACATATATGCACATAATTTAAAAAATAAAAACAAGAGGCTATCACCAGCCAGACTCTCTTCGCCTTTTTTTTCCCTCTTTTTTTTTTTTTTGAGACATTACCCTGGCTGTACTGGAACTTTCTATGTAGACCAGGCTAACCTTGAACTCATGGAGAAGATCCGACTGCCTCTGCCTCCTAAGTACTGGAATTAAAGGCATATGCCACCATGCCTGGGTAAACACCCAGCTTCCTAAACCATGGGTCATGACCCCCACAGGAGCATCTGTAACTAAAAGTGGGGGCCATGAAAAATTTGGCAACCATAGAAGTTTTTGATCCCATGACAAGAAATAAATTATTCAGAATCAAACATGATGAACCCAAGGCATTTCTCCCAGCCTTCACACCCCCATAGCGCACCATGAGACTCCAGACAGCCTTGATTCCGAAAATACAACATGGGCACTTGGAACTGCACACCACACAGTACCCGTGAATGCTGCCTGAGACATGTCAGCTGAGATTCAAGACTGTTTCCAGAAATGAATTGTGGGATCTTTACTGCACGTACTAAGCTTTCTCCTCTTTGGGAAACATAATGGCTTGAATATAGAAAATAATGACTTTTCATCGTTTCCTGCCATCATTTCTTCAGCATGTAGATGACAATTTAGTAGATTGGTGTGCCTCCACCCTCCCGGCTCTTTAGTCCTGAAGCCCTGCTTGGAGAATCAAGGGGATGCAGAAAAGACAGACACGTGTACAGTACAGCTGCGATCACGTGGGGGTCAGCTACCTCCTCATCCCAGAACCTCAGCATGCTTATTACTTAGAGCACAGAGGGAGGGGTCAGCCAGCCTTGGTAACAGGTCTCTATAGGGGAGCAGTTTCAGAATGTAAGTCCTGGAGGAGGAAGCTGCAGTCTTTGCATGCACTGACCAATGGCCAACCCTGCTGAGCCTCACCCAGGGAAGGCTTTGCCCTGCCTGTGGGCCTGAGGTATTGGAGTCCCCAACATGGTCATGCCCATGGCAACAATACACATTCAAGTTTACTAAGGACTTCATTCATTCATGGACTCTTCTGCTTCCCACATCTTTGAATGGACGACATTGTGTGCAAGAATGTTTGATTTTCAAAATTGTTGTCAGTGCTAGGCTTGGCGGTACATATCTATGATCCCAGTGCTCTGGAGGCCCAGGCAGGATAATCGGAAGTTTAGGATCATCCTCTGCTACATTATGACTTCAAGGCCAACCTGAGCTGTGAGACCCTGTCCCAAGAGTAAATAAACAAATGGGTCAGTGAGTAAAAGCTGAGCAAAGCACAAGGACCTAAGTTCAGATCCCCAGCTCCCGTGTAGGATCCATGGGCTTGCTGATGGCCAGCTTCTATGAGAGATACTGTCTCAAGGGGATAAGACAGAGAAACAACAGAGCAAACACCCAATGTCATCTCCTGGCCTGTGTGTGTGTGTGTGTGTGTGTGTGTGTGTGTTATGCACAAACACATACACACAGTCATTCATACACACACAGAAAGATCACACAGTGTCAGACTGAAGCAAACCTCAGTGGTAGTGTTTGCCCAGCACACATAGGGCCTCAGTTCCACTCTCAGCAACACGATACATACCATTACAGAGAGAGAGAGAGAGAGAGAGAGAGAGAGAGAGAGAGGTCTGGCTGGGTGTGGTGGCACATGCCTTTAGTCTCACCATTTGAGAGGCAAAAGAAGGCAAAGCTCTGGGTTCGAGGCCAGCGTGGTCTACAGAGCAAGTTCTAGGACTACACAGAGGATCCCTGTCTCCAATTGTGTGTTTTTGTGTGTGTGTGTGTGTGTGTGTGTGTGTGTGTATACACAGACACACACACACACACATATATATATATATATATATATATATATATCTTTAAAACAAACTATGGGAGCTGCCACTATAAGCGTTACACTTATCAAAATAAAACCACCATGGGTCCTAGGGCAGGGGACCTGAGAGGCCCCTTCCCTCCCTCCTCTTTCTCATCAGCATTACAGAGTGCAAATTCAAGGCGAAAACGAGCAGGTTTCCGGGCTCTGTTCATCACACCAGAGTTCATCATCCTCCAGTCACCCTGCAAGTGAGAACTATTTCAAGCCTGAAGGCAACATCCTTGAAAACTTCTCTGGAGAATGTGCAGAGATCACCATGGCAACCTGTCCCGGGCCTTTGCCTGGCAGGGCTCCAAGGCACACAAATAAAGCCACTGGAATGTGGTGCAGGGCTCAGGGTGGGGCGACTAGAAAAGCTGCCAATTTTCCATGAAAACCACCGGTAAGAGGCCTCAGCCTCAGGAAGGTGTCAGTAGAGAGAACACTGGGTGTTCTACTGGGTGCACGCACGCACGCATGCGCAGAAATGCACTCACAGTGCTTGCCTTTGGCACAGGGCTGTTTGAAATTACAGGCTCTGATTTTGTGCAGCTCAGGGGTAGCGCCCTTGTCTAGCATGCACAAGGCCCTGCCTGTTAGTCATCCTTCCTGTAGGAAGATTTTACAAGGCCGACCGACTTCCCCACCCCCAAGTCTTTGCTCCAAGGCTGTCTTTTCTTGAGACATCATCCTTTCATCTTATGCCAAATCACAGCCTCCCCTTTACCCCAAATTCCATATGCTGGTTAATGTTTTGTTACTTTTGACACAAGCTAGCATCATTTGGAAAGAGGAAACCTCAACTAAGAAAAAATGGCCTGTAGGCAAGTCTGTGAGATGGTTTCTAATTGATGATTGACGTGTGAGGACCAAGCCCACTGTGGGCGGTGCCATCCTCTGGGCCTGATTGAATAAGAAAGGTTGCTCAGAAAGCCAGTAAGCAGCATTTATGCCCCCTGTTTCAAGTCATGCCTCCAGGTTCCCCTGCCCTGACTTTCCTCAAAGATCAACTGTGACCTTGCTCTGTAAGCCAAATAGACCCTTTATTCCCCAGGTTGCTTTTGGTCTTGTTTATCATAGCAAGAGAAAGTCAGCCAAGACGCTTCATCTGCTTCGATTTTCTCCCTACACTCAGCAGCCCTGGCAGCCTCTATCTATTGCTGCTTCTTGTGTGCTACCTGACTGCTCTCCAAGCTGCAGTTTTCGTCCGTTTCATCCATACTGCATCTCTGCCACCTAGAACAGCATTGGACACATAGGTCCACAGGGAGCATCACTGAGTGAATACCCAGGTTTCTCTGACCATCAGTTTTCTGAATAATTCTACCTACACGGTTAATGTGAACACTGAAAGAAGCGTTGTGAGTTAAGCTTGACTTCCCAATATAGTCAGCCTATGGGGACAGCTGACCATAAGCAGGCCCCTTGTCGACATCCTTTAATAACATTTTGCTTAAATTCAAAAACAACTTTCACAAGGACTGAAGATGCTGACTGATAAAGCACTTGCCCAGTATACACAAGGACGTGGGTTCCATCCCCACAAACAATTACTTTTATGACATCCTACCTGATACCTGAGTGCAGAATAAATAAATGAATGAACAGATGATGATGATAATAATAAATAAAATAAATAAGTGAAATAAATCAGAGATTCCATACACAGAGAGATTTCCTGTCTCTTGATATTTATTAAGACACTGAGAATTTTTTCCCATTAATAGATGCAAAGTCTTTTGAAGAATGAAGGGAAAACAAGGTCTTGTGGCATATGCCTGTAATCCCAGAACAGGGAGGTAACAGAGACGTTCATGTTTTACAAGCTTAAAGGAAGCCTGAGCTATATAATGAGACCTCTCAAGAAAATGTGGAGCCAGAGGTATGGCAGATTGCTCAGATGGTAAAGTGCTCACCTGCAGCATGCAGACCTGAGCTTAATCCCAGAACCCACAGCTGGATGTCAGCCAGTGGTATGGCATATCCCTTTAATCCAACACTCAGGAGGCAGAGGAAGGCAGATCTTTGAGTCTGAGACCAGCCTGATCTACAGAGTGAGTTCCAGGGCAGCAAGGCTACACAGAGAAACCCTGTCCAAAAAAAACAAACAAGCAAAAAACTTGAGTGTGGTGGCACACACTTGCAATTCCAATGCTGGAAGTGAATCCCTGGGGCTCAATAGCCAGCCAGCCTCACCTAATTTGTAAGCCCTGGGTCCCAGTGAGAGAGCCTGTCTCCAAAACCAAGGTGGATTGATCCTGAAGAACAATACCCGAGATTGACAGCTAGTTTACACATGTACACATGCACAGGTATGAACACACACATGAATGCACACATATACATGTACATATACACACTGTGGAGTGGAAGGATAGCTCAGCCATTAAAGGCTAGGCTCACAACCATAAACATATACACATTGTGGTTAGCATTTATTGTTGACACAATTTAGAATCACTTGTGAATGGAGTCTCAGTGAGGGATTATTTAGGTTGGCTTTGTGAGCATGTCTATAGAGGATTGTCCTCAATTTGTTAATTGAGCTGGGAAGATCCGCCCACTGTGGGCAGCATATTCCCTAGGCAGGGGATTCTGAACTGTGTGAATAGAGAAATCAGGCTGAGTACTGGCATGCAAGCATTAATTCATTGTTTTCTGCTCTAAATTGTGAATGCAATAATTACCAGTTCCTTTTTGTTCCTGCTGCCTTCATTTTCCTACGATGAAAGACCGTAACCTGAAATTATAAGCCAAATAAACCCTTTTCCAAAAAAAATTAAAAAAAAAAAACTTTTTTGCTTTAGGTTGCCTTTTTTTTTTAAATAACAGCAACAGAAATCTAAAACACACAGAGAGAGAGAGAGAGACACAAAAAGCATGGAGAAACTGAGGCAGAGAACGGAAGTTTGGAAACTGGCCTCTCAGCTCACCACGGTAAGTACAGACAGAACTTGTCTTTTCCCAGCCATCCCACCTATGTTCTTTGAATACTCATTTGGTAAGAGGCCTACATGCTCAGCTAGCAAGTTCAGAGTGTTCTATAAGTAACACTAAAAATAAAAACGCAACTGAAGATAAGAATGGGGGATATCTACCAAGGAAGGAGGAATTATTTTTGGTTGCTACAAGTGCAAAATTCTGCAGGCAGGAGGCAACTCTTTCAGTGGTCCTGGCCACTGAAATGTTCCATTTCATTAACTCTGTAAATGCCATCGCTGATTTGGGGTTGCACATATGATAATCAATAGCACTCTCTCTTTAGGTGAAGTTTCTATCTTGTTATTTTCAACAAGCCATTCCTTTGGGATGCTTTAATTTTATTTATAACCTATTGCTTCATTGTGCTGCCAGAGGCTGACATGTCCTGGCAACAGCTATGAGATGCAAGAGTCTCCAGCACTGTCACCCTTCCAGAAAGAGAGCAGAGAACTTTCAGCCAGAACACGCTGACCTGCAACTAAGACTTTCCATGCCAAATAAAGTGTTATGCTTGATTGGGCTTGCATGTATGCTCTGCACGATGACTGGCCATGGGGGCTTCAGATTAGCCCCAAGAGAATATGATATGGACACCATTGAAAACAGTATAGTTTGTTCCCACACACACACTCCCTGTCAGATCTTTAGCACGTGCCTACACTCAGCCAGATTTCTAGAAGTCTCACCTATTATTACAAAAATGTAAAGAGGATTTTGTATACTTGATATGAAATCAGAAAAAAAAAAAACGATTTAAGAGGTAGTGATGTAGCTCAGTTGGTCGAGTGTTTGCCTAGTGTGCATGGGGTCCAGGATTCATCCCTGGTACCACATAAACCAGACAGAGGGGATGGCGTAAGCCTGTAATCACAGCATTCATTTGGGAGGTAGAGTCAAGAGGGTCAACAGCACAAGATTATTCTCAGCTGAAAGAAGAATTTGACGCCAAAGTGGGATACATGAACCCTTGCCTTGAGACTAAAAATTGCAGAAGAATGGGGAAAAAAAGGAGCTGAAGAGTTGGCTCAGCATTTAGGACACTGACTGTTCTTCCAGAAGATCTGGGTTCAATTCCCAGTGCCCATATGTTGGATAACAATAATCTGTAACTCATCCCAGGGAATATGATGTCCTTTTCTGGCCTTCAAGGGCATTGTATGCACACGGAGCACAGACATACAACAAGCAAAACACCTATACACATAAAATTAAAAAATAAAGAAAGGGGGCTAGAGAGATGTTTCAGTGGTTAAGAATACTGATTGTTCTTCCAGAGGACCAGAGATTCAATTCCTGGCACTCACATTTCAGCTCACAACTATCTATAACTTCAAGATCTGACACCCTCACACAGACATGCATGCAGGCAAAACACCAATGCACATAAAATAAAAATAAATAAATTTTATATTTTAAAAAATAATCAGGAAACCTGAATTTCTAGGCTGGTTATTCCAGCATTCTGGACCTCCATCTTCTTGTCTATTAAATATAAAATGAGGCTAGACTCCAAAGCCAAGACCCCCAGGTCTTCAGTTACTCCCTAAGAAAAAAGCAGCTTGGACACTCTCCAGAGAGAAGGCGCTCTGACTTCCTGCATCCTCCCCAAAGCAGGAAGGAAGTGAAAGTCCCACCTTTGTTCAACCCAGGGCATAAGGGCTCAGTCAGACCTTGGCACTTCTTTGGGTCACCTTTTCCTGTGGTGATTCCCCTGTGAAATCTCTAGTCTCTTCTGTTAGTGTGATTTAGATCATATTAATATTTCAGGCAACTCCTCTCATACCTTGTATTTATCATTTGCTCCAGGAGGACTTGATATGTAGGGTATATGGGCCAAGAGAAGCCATGCAATGCAAGTTGGTATCATCATGATTATTTAGAGTCTGTTGGAAAGGCTGAAAGCAATTGTGTACAGCCCATGAACCTAAGCAAACGATTGATGGGGGATGTCCTTCTGTATATATGTTTCTCTTACTGGTTGATGAATAAAACACTGTTTGGCCAATAACCAGTAGAGGCAGGAAGATAGGCGGGGCTAGGAGATGAGGAGAATTCTGGGAAAGGTAGGCAGAACGAGACACCATGGAGGGACCAGGAGGATAGAACGCACCAGGCATTCTCTGGTAAGATAAGGCTGTGTAGAAATATAGGCTAGTGATTATGGGTTAATAATTAAGACAGAGCTAGTCAATAAAAAGGCCTAGCCATTGGCCAACAGTTTAATAATTAATATAGTGTCTGTGTGTTTATTTGGGGCTGGGAAGGGCAGTGGAACCTGGCAGGACAGAAACCTCCAGCAACAAACATACAACCGATAGCTAATTGATGATTAGCATCTATACTATAATGCCAAAAGTTCATATTTTCCTCAAGAACTTGATGGATAGGATAGGGACAAATAATGCCATTTCTCCCTAGAAATCATGGAGATGTTCTTATAGTTTGCATTGTATCTCCTTACAGTTCATACACTGGGGTCAGGAGAGATGGCTCAGCAGTTAACACTTATAGAGGACCTGGGTTTGGCTCCCAGCACCCACATGGTGGTTCACAACCATCAGTAACTTCCACTCCAGAGGATCCAATGCCTTCTCCTGGCCTACTGGGCACCAAACCCTTGAAATGCACATACATTCATGCAGGTAAAAATATCCATACATGTAGCCAGGCATTGGTGGCTCATGCCATTAAACCCAGCACTCGGGAAGCAGAAGCAGGTGGATCTCTGTGAGTTCAAGTCCAGCCTGATCTACAGAGCTTGTTCCAGGACAGGCTCCAAAGCAATACAGAGAAACCCTGTCTCATCAAAAAACGTGTGTGTGTGTGTGTGTGTGTGTGTGTGTGTGTGTGTGTGTGTACATATATAATATATATATTCACATAAAATAAAAATAAATAAATCTTTTTTAAAAGAGTACATAATATGGTACAGGGCAGCGGCCTGGAAGAGCCCACTATGACGAGGGGGGGGCAGGGAAGGGGGGTTGGCAGATACAGCTCTTCAAGTCAGTCAACCCCAACACCTGTCACCACCAGCGAAGATGGAAACCTGAAGCGTGGCACCGATGAAAGAATCTCAGCAATGGTCTGTATTTAAGGTGCTTCAGAAACTGGACACCTTGAGCCAGACCAATGAGCATTTGCATGTAGAGCTGTATAAGCAAAATTTATACTGAGTGACTACAGTTTCCAATGCCACTGAGATTTATGAATTTGTGATGGAGGGGAGAGAAGGATGGAGGAACAGAGCAGAGCTATGGATTGAAATCTCTTGACACCGTAAGCCAATACCTTTCCCCCTGTATTTTTGTCAGGTGTTTTGCTACAGTAGTAAAGGCTGACACACCAGATACATTAAGAACCCATCTGAGAGGTAGACCATGAGCTTGTGGCATCATCCAACACTGCCACCCATCTGAGGAGCTAAAGAAGGGCAATCAGCAAAGAGGCGGCCAGAAATTGTCAGGCAGGAAAGAACTCAGTCTAGAGAGAATGCAGAGGGAGGGAGACAACAGTTAGGTGGGGGTGGGTGCTGCATTTCTAATGACTCCAAAGAACAGCTGTAGGAGTGATCACAGTGAGATGCCTGACTGGAAGATTTAAAACACAATGGGGTTCAAGGCCATCCTAGGTCCAGGCTGTGGCTGTCACAATAGGTTGTAGGCAAATGTTTCTTTCCCACCTGCCAGTTCCCAAAGAACAACACAGAGTCTTAATATTAATTATAAATGTTCAAGCAATAGCTCAGTCTTTTTACTAGCTAATGCTTACGTTTAAGTAGATTAACACATATTTCTTATTTGTGCTTTGTCACATGGCTCAGTGCCCATCTTGCATCTCTCTGTACTTACCAGTGACTCCTCCAACCCCCTCCTTCTCCTTCCCAGCATTCTCAGTTTCGCTCTTCCACCTAACCGTATTCTGTTAAGCTATTGGCCAGTCAGCTTTTTTAAAAACCAATCTGAGTGACAAATCTTCACAGTGTACAAAAGGATTATCCCACAGCAATGGGTACCTTAGGTAGAACAGAGGTGAAAGTCATGGAGTTGAGTAGGTCAACTCACAAGCTGGATGAGGACATACTCAGGACGTACAGAAAGCCCCAGTGCCAGAGGCTGTGTGTTGCAGTTAATAACGCGGTACTCACTACCATCTCTTACCTTAACTGAGCATGATGCTAGATGTTCCTATAGGCTTGATCTCATCCAATCATTCTCTCTCTCTCTCTCTCTCTCTCTCTCTCTCTCTCTCTTTCTCTTTCTCTTCAGGCCTTTGTTTAAGGCAACTCCTCCCTGAACTTTCTCCCCAGCATCCTCTATCCCACATCCTTCCCAGAGCACCTCAGAGCACCTAACGATGTAGAACTATTTAAGCCCATCAATTTTTTTGTTTTGTTTTGTTTTGTTTTGTTTTAGTTTAATGCGCAAGTGTTGAATACCAGTCCCTCACCTCCACTGTACTCATGATAATTATACCATTTTTATATCTGAGAAAAATCTAGATCCAATCCAAGCATAGTAGTGCATGCATGTTATCCCTGCAGCCCTGCACACAGGAGGCAGAATTGCTGCAAGGATGCAAGTTCAAGGCCAGGACTACACAATGACCTATTGAATCAAAACAAGCTGAGTGGTGTTGGTGCACATGCCTTTAACCCCAGCACTCAGGAGGCAGAGGCAGGAGGACCTCCGTGAGTTTGAGACCAGCTCGATCTACAGAACGAGTTCCAGGACAGGCTCCAAAGCTACACAGAGAAACCCTATCTCAAAAAAATTAAAAATAAAGAAAAGAAGCGAACAAACAGAATGATGGAGAGAAGACAGGGAGGGAGAGAAGGAGGAAAAAATGGAAAAGGAAATCTAAGCCAGAAACTGAACCAGTTGCCCAGGATCACCTAGCTAGTAAATGACTTACCCAAGCTGGGAACCTAGGAACACCTGGCTCCAAAGCCCATGTTCTTAATGATACCATCCCCCTCGCCCTCCTGACAGTGGGCATCTGAGAAGCGGGCTGTGCAGAGAGCTGCTGAGAAAGCCCCAGAGGAGTCTGGGTGTCTGCCAGGCACGGAGGAGCGAAGCCTCCCCAAGAACAGTACATTCCTACAGGCATCTGCTTAGCACATAGTAGTGTGTCCATGGGTGCAATGGCAGGCACTGAAACAGCCAAGCAACTGGAAGAGACAACCCAGAACAATCCAGACGACCTGAAGGAAAATAACAGTAAGGCTTATGCTTTACTGTTAAACCAGGATGGAAGCATTGCCAGGAACAGCAGGTTTAGTCAGTTACAAAGTTTCCAAAGCATCTATCCTAGCAGTGAGCTGATAGGCAGAATTTTGACTCCATTCCATTTTGACTTAAGGTCAGAGAGTTTTTACCTGCCCTTGCTCTTAACTCAAGATATAGTTACTTGATGTTTCAGGCATTAAAAAGATAATTACTCTATTTGTTCCTTGTATAATTGGAAAAGAAGTCTTTTACGTCTTTTACCTTCTCCCCCTCTTTTGATGGAGGTAGAAAAGATCTTTGGTAGGGGGCAGGGCCACCCAGGACCTTCTATGCCCCCCCCAACCACATGGATCACGTGTGAGGGCATGGCCAACCCTGGCTCAGAAAAAAATAACAATAAACAGACTGATCCTCATATTCACCAGGCTTCCCGCCCCACTCTATCTCCTCTCTCCTGCCTATTTCTTTCCTCAATCCACACCCCCTCTCAGGTCAGCTAAACTGCACAGATGCCCCCTCAACATGGGACATTACAAGGCAAGAAACATAGAGGATGTTCTGGAAGAAGTTCATCCTGTCCTAAGCCAGTTGTGGCTGGCTCATGACTCTTTGAGGTAAACTGACCAGCAATATTGGTTTGGTCCCCAGAACTCCATCGGCTGCAGAAGGAGGGAAGAGGACAAAGGGTGGTGACTCAGGGTGCACAAGAACAGGTCAGCAACGGCCTAGGAGGATCAGTTTCTAACACAAGTGTACTCTCCTGGGGGTCATCATGGATGTTCCTGGACAAGAAAAGCTATGCTTACTCAGCTCTGAAACTCCAGCATATAACAAGTCCCCCACTAAATGCTTGTCAATTGGATAAATTAATAAATGCTTATCCTTCCTGGCAGTGGTGGTGCACACCTTTAATCCCAGCACTCAGGAGGCAGAGACAGGTGGATCTCTGTGAGTTGGAGGCCAGCCTGGTCTACAGAGTGAGTTCCAGGACAGCCAGAACTATACAGAAAAACCTGTCTCGAAATAAATAAATAAATAAACAAATAAATGCATATACTGCTTCACAGTATTTGTGGTTATGGAATCTAGCATAGCCTCATAATAACACAGAACATTGCACATCATTCAACTTCCAGGTTCAATTTGTCTTTAGTCTGAATCATTTCCTCCTCCTCACCCCGTCCCAAATCGTTAAACTATAGTTATTCCCTATACAGACCAATGCTGTCTGAGCCTGCACCTTAATCCTGCAGACTGCTTGAACTTGACTGAGCAGAACATGTTGGTGAGTGTGGAGAGGCAGAACACAACATGTAATAACCAAAATGACTGGGGCTATCTTCAGCTTCTTTAAACAGCTGTTTACCTGTGGCTGGGATCTGAGACCTCCTTATAGTTTGGTGTCATAGCTAGGTTTGACACAAGCTTCCACCCACCCCAAAGCTAAGAACATGAAAGGGACAACTCCATGAGATTCCCCACCTTGTTATAGCCCCCAACTTGATGTCTCCCACTGTATAATCTATAATTATGTTGATTGTGGCTTTCTTTTCTGTGACATAAAAGATCACATCTGTGGACAGTACTCTAGTTTCTGCCTAGCCCACTGCCCTCTGGCACTGTGTAGTCCTGAACTATTTTTTCTAAATAATTATAAATACATAAAATTAATGTAAGACCAGGCCTGGTGACTCACACCTGTAATCCCAGCACTCGGGAGACTGAGACAGGAGGTTCAGGACATCAAGCCCAGCCTGTCACAAAAAAATAAAAGTTTATCTTAACTGGGTAGGCACATGCCTTTAATCCCAGCACCCAGGAGGCAGAGGCAGATCTCTGTGAGTTCAATGACAGCCTTATCTACAGAGCCAGTTTCAGGAAACCAAGACTACACAGAAAACCCTGCCTTGTGAGGTCTGGTTTTAGCCTTCTCCATGGTAGAATGTGTTATTCATAGTAACTTCAATCTTTGTTTTCCCTCAAGACACAGACACTCATATTTGGCTGGAGTAGGGTGGGGATTCCAGATAGGGTTTCTCTGTGTAACCTTGTCTGTTCTGGAACTCACTCTGTAGACCAGGCTGGCCTCAAACTCACAGAGATCCTCCCGAGTGCTGGGATTAAAGGCATGTGCCACCACTGCCCAGCTTCAGTTTTATTCTCTTAATGAAGAGTTGAAGCTTTATGTGTTTGGTTTTGGGAATTTTCTAGGTTTATGGGGACTATTTTATTTTGGTAAGAAATTCAAGTAGCTCATGACCTCCCTCTCTAGGCAGGTCTTTGAAGTTTGCAAGCCCTCTGCCTCAGCTCCCCAAGTAGCTGGGTTGAGCCACCAGGCCCAACCAGAGTTGGTAACTGTATGTCAAAGGTTTTTGGCACATTTTCAGAAGTTGCCTGCATTGCATGCAGGTGCCTTCACGGGACCTTTATTGCCTCCACAGGCAGATGCTGGTGAGTTCTTCCTAGCTCGAAGGCCTCCCTTTGCCTGACAGTGCCAGATTTAATCTGTGGTCCTTACCTTGGATATTTGTTTGTTTGTTTTCATAAAGCTTTTTTTGAAGTGTTTGCTTCCTAACTGTTTCTTGGGTCATTTGTTTGCTGTCACGTCCAGGTTTGTTCCTGCTCATTTTCTCCATTGATTACTTTGAAAATGAAGGCCTGAAGGTCAGGGAAGGAGGGAGTGTTTGGAGAAGATCCCCACCTGGCACTTCAAAGAATTTATGTTGGATAATTATGGTGTCTCGACTTGCAAGTGCTTAAGGAAAACGGGACTTAAATTTTTTCTCCTTCATGCTAGAATAGAAGGTTTAGGCAACAGAATTTATTTTATTTTGTGTTAATACCTTCAATCAGGAGAAAATTTGGCTAAAAATGGGTTCTGGAGACAGAATTAGCAGAATTTAATTCAAAACACCCTGGAATTCCAGGAGTGGCTGTAAGTGAGGTTCCAGGTACCACTTCACACTTGCTTGGGAGGGCTTCCTCCAACACCATGTAACACACTTGGACTCACGAGGACATCAGTAGAACTTTCCTGGTGAATTCCCTTTTGGTTCTCGATGCCTAGTTTAATATCTTATTAGACAGATGTGCCTAATTTAAAATGTCCTTGGGCTGGCAGGATGGCTTAGATAGGATTTGTGTAGCCCAGGGTTGTCTCAAACTTACTAAGTAACCAACAATGACCTTGAGTGTCTGATGATCCTGCCTCCACCTCCCAAGTGCTGAGATTACAGCCATGTACCACCATGCAAAGTTTATGTGGTGCTGGGCACCAAATCCAGGACTTCACAATGCTAGGCAAGCATTATGTCATATGAGCTGCCTCTCCAATCCCCTTGGTTCCTCTTAATAGTCTTTGCTATCAACTTCGGTATCTGACCTAACACCCTCTTAACTTTTGGAATATATAGACAGCCAGCTTCCAGATGACTTAGCCCTGCAGCTACAGTGTGCTAAGAACAACACCTAAGTCCTAGCGATTTCTCCGTCTTGCTGTAGCCTCCTACCTGATGACCCCACCTATGCATTTTGCAAGTACATTGATGCCTGGCTTTCTGTTCTGTCACCGCAGAAGCTTGGTAGAAGGTCTTTCAGGGCAGTTTGAATCCTTGCTCGCATACTTGGCTCAGAATAAACAGTCTTTGTATTTCCTGAAAGTTGAATCAGTACAACCTTGACACTTGCTGCAGTGAAGGAGCAAAGCGATCATAAAAGAATACCCTTATTGTGGGGAAGAAAAGGCACTGTTCACATGATCAGGCAAACACTCAAGGCAAACTGACATTTTCACTTAAAAACCTTCTTTCTTTGCAAGTGTTGCCTTCAGAAGCCAGCCTGCTGTTACTCCAGACTGCATTCCCCAAGGAGCTCAGCATAACACTTGAGAAGCAAGCTAACATAAAGCAAAGGCTGTGAAGGAGTTGTAGCCCTCCCTCATTATTAAGGAACAGTAGTAAGCAAAACCAGTGTAATGGTTTAAAAGTGCCACCTGAAGCCGAGCACGGTGCATGCCTTTAGTTCCAGCATGTAGGAGGCAGAGGCGAGAGGATGCCTGACCAGAGAGATCCAACCTGGTCTACATAGCAAGTTCCGGGAGAGCCAGTTATATAGTAAGTTATATAGTTATATAGTAAGACCCTGTCTCAAAACTAATAATACAAAGAAAATAAAAGTACCACCTGAATGAAGCAACTATTACTAATGTTACTAAGACTCTTCAAAGATGTTTTAGAAATATATGGGGGGGGGTGGCCCTTGCCTTTTATCCTGGCACTTGGGAGGCACAGAGGGGAAGTTGGATCTTTGTGAGTTTGAGGCCAGCCTGGTCTACAGAATGAGTTCCAGGACAGCCATGACTACACAGAGAAACCCTGTTTCAAAATAAAAAAGAAAGAATGAGTGAATATGAGCCAGACAGTAGTGGCGAGTGCCTTTAATCCCAGCACTCAGGAGGCAGAGACAGTTTGGTCTCTGTGAGTTCGAGACCAGCCTGATCTACCTACTGAGCGAGTTCCTGGACGGCCTCTAAAGCTACAGAGAAATCCTGTCTCAAAACACACACACACACACACACACACACACACACACACACACACACACACACACGGGAAGGAAGAATATGTAGAAGAGAGAAAAGATGGCTTGGCAGGTAAGAGCATGTAATACTCTTTCCAAGGACTCAAGTTCAGTTCCTAGCACCCACATTAGGCAGCTCCCAACAGCCTGTAACTTCCTTCAGGCCTCCAAAGGCAATCATGATATCCCCATGCCCCAATACACTTAATTTTTAAATAAAATAAATAGTTAAAAAGAAAGGACACCTTCCAGAGGATGTATGGCTGTGACGTGAGTTCAGACGAGCTCCTCCTCCGCGGGTATGAACAATTCGCCTACGATGGCCACAATTACATCTCCCTGAACGACGATCTGAGGAAGTGGACAGCAGCAGATCAGATCACCCAGCACAAGTGGGAGCAGGCTGGTGTTGCAGACAGACACAGGGCCTCCTACCTGGACCGCGAGTGCGCGGAGTAGCTCCGCAGATACCTGGACAATGGGAAGGACGGCTGCTGCGCACAGATCCCCCAAAGGCACATGTGACCCATCATCCTGGATCTAAAGGTGATGTCACCCTGAAGTGCTGGGCCCTGGGCTTCTACCCTGCTGACATCACCCTGACCCGGCAGAGGGAGGAGGAAGAACAGACTTAGGACATGGAGCTGGTGGAGACCAGACCTTCTGGGGATGGAACCTTCCAGAAGTGGGCCGCTGTGGTGGTACCTTCTGGGAAGGAATAGAAATATACATGCCATGTGCAACATGAGGGGCTACCTGAGCCCCTCCCCCTGAGATGTGAGCCTCCTCAGACCACTCTCCCCATCATGGCAGTCATTGCTGTTCTGGTTCTCCTTGGAGCTATGATCATCACTGGAGCTGTGGTGGCTGTTGTGAGGAAGGGGAGGAGAAACACAGGTGGGAAGGGAGGGAAGTATGCTCCAGCTCCAGGCAGGGACAGTTCCCAGAGCTCTGACCTGTCTCTCCCAGACTGTAAAGAGTGAAGGCAGCTGCCTGGCGTGTATGCAGTGACAGGCAATGTGATCAGGCCTCTCCGGTGACATCCAGGGCCCTTCAATTCCCTCTCAGCAACAGTGTGTGATGTTCTCTGTGATCCTATGGGCTCCATGTGAAAACCTGGGAGCCCAGCCCAGCCTGCACACCAGTTCCCTGTCCTTGTACTACCTGTGTTCCCTTCCACTGCCCACCCTCCTGTTCCAGCACACAGGAGGGGACATCTTATGCTGTCGCCTCCATGCTGCCCTGAGCTGCAGACCCTGACTTCCCCACTGAAAATAAGGATCTCAGTTTGAACTTGACTGTTCACATCCTTGATCTGACAGGTTGATTGGCCGTTAAATAAATTATTGACATACTTAAGAGTTTGTGGAGGAAATAATTGGCAGCATGGAGAAAAAAGAGAGAAAGAAGCTTGTTACAAAATGATATAAAAATCTTTGTTAGCTTTTTTGAAACAGGATTTCATGGATCTATACTGGTCTTGAACTTGCTATGTAGCAAACTATGACCTTGACCTCCAGATCTTCCTACTCCCAAGTGCTGGGATTATAGAATGTTACTGCCACACTTATTTGTTTAAGAAAAACATCATGAAGCCAAGCATTGGTGGCACATGCCTTTAATCCCAGCACTTGGGAGGCAGAGGCAGGTGGATCTCTGTGAGTTCGAGGCCAGCCTGGTCTACAGAGCAAGTGCTGAGTGCCAGGACAGGCTTCAAAACAATACAGAGAAACCCTGTCTCTAAAAACCAAAGTGTGTGTGTGTGTGACTGGAGAAATGCTCAGAGGTTAAGAGCCCTGGCTGTTCTTCCAGAAGACCCGGGTTCAATTCCCAGCACCCACATGGCAGCTCACACCTGTCTATAACTCCCATTCCAGGTGATCTGATGTTTTCATACAGACATATATGCAGGTAAACCACTAACTCATATGAAATAAAAATAAATAACTCGATTTTTTAATTTTTAAAAAAATTTTATTTTAAATTATTTGGTTAGTCATGCTGGTGATGGAACTTAGGGTCCAGGTAAGCCTGTACCCCAGTTGTGATAGGGTCTCATGTAGCCACACAGAGAAACCCTATCTTGAAAAACAACAACAAAAAAGTAATAACAAACTACAACTGGTTGTCAGTGTATTAAGTGTTGTCCTCCCTCTGTTGCTTCCTTCTTTCAGGATCATTCAAAGGTGAGTATTTATAAAACACAATGGCAATGGTTGAGAAGGAAGGCAGTTACCCAGAGCTCAAAGGCATATGGTCCCTAAGGCTCGTGTTGGCAGGAGCTACCAGTTCCTCTATACTTCCAAGCCACTGCTCTTGCTCCCACAGCCACCCCCCAAATCCATTGCTGCCATTCGTCACTAGATGCGACACTGCCACTGTCATCCAACCTCTGCTGCCAGAGATGCCACTAGCATCCAGAAGCAGGAAGGGAATCAACTTCCTTTTAAAAGAAATCATATCTATGCTTTTTGTCAGCAGAACCTAAGTAGAAGGCAGCTAGGCAAGATCTAGGAAAATACAGTGTGTCTTTCTCTGAGGTGTAGCAGAGTGAGGAGGTAGATGGGTAGGGCTGAGAGCAACAGATAAATGACCAGCGTGACCAGTCCCTGTGCTCACCCAGTGTTATCCTCATTAATCTACACATACAATTACAATTGTAACAACCCTGTGCTTTCTCCATACACGTAGGCAAAAAATCCCTCTCCCAAAGACTCATTCTCTCCCTGCCAAATATGAGAAATGAAATTCATCTTTGAGGGCTGGGGCTGTAGCCCAGTGATCAAGCATATGACTAACACAGAGAAGGTCCTGGGTCCAAACCAGCACTGAAAAAAATAAAGGGTGGGGTTTTGTTGTTGTTTAAATATTTATTTTTATTTTATGTGTGTGAGTGCTTTGCCTGAATAAGTTTGTGCACCACATGTGTGCCTATAAAGGTCCAATAAGGGCATCTGATCTCCTGGAATTGGAGTTACAGATGGTTGTGGGCCATCCTATGGATCCTGGAATTGAACCTGGGTCTTTTGCAGGAATAACAAGTGCTATTAACCACCGAGCCACCTTTTCAGCCCCCAAAAACTTTCTGAGAGAGAAAGTAGACTCCATCCCTGTATTTATCATTGGATGATAAGTCCTTATGACAGTTCATCTTTCTTGTCAGCTTAACTGAACACATAGAATCACCATGGAAATGCACATCTAAGTGTGGCTGTGGAGGTGCCTCCGGGAAGGTTCAATTGAGAGCAAAGACCTACTCTAAATGTGATGGCTGGGGGTATGGACTGAAAACTAGCAACTATCTCTTTGTTTTCTGATTGTGGATACATTGTCACCAGCAACCTCGTGTTCCTTCCTGCCAACTTGTATTCTCCACCATAATGGACTATATCCCTTAGAACTGGGAGCCAAATATGGGCTGGAGAGATGGCTCAGTGATCAAAAGCACTGACTGTTCTTCCAGAGGACATGGTTCAATTCCCAGCATCCATATGGTGGCTCACAGACCACCTGTAACTCTAGTCCCAGGGGATTGGACATCTTCTGACTTCTGAGAACACCTGGAACCTGTATGGTCAACAGACATACACATAGACAAAATAACCATACATATAAAGTTAGTTTAAAAAAGAAAGAAAGAAAGAAAAAGAAAGAGAACCATTAGCCAAAATGAACCCTTCCTTCCATGAGATTTTGGTGTTTTGTTTTTTGGGTTTTTTTGTTTGTTTGTTTGGTTGGTTGGTTGGGTTTTTTTTGTTTGTTTGTTTGCTTGCTTTTTGTTGTTGTTTTTGTTATGTTTTTTTTTTTTTCAGAAAAGTAGCCACAGTCCTCTCTTAGCAAGCACACTCCCATTTATCTAGTCTGTAGTTAAAAATTAACTGGAGTCGGGTGCTATACTGTCTTCACTTCATAGTATTCCTTTCTTTTTTCAAGCTATATTAAAAGGCATGTCATCAGACTGTCCAGATGCCATGTCCTCATCTGACTGCTCTTCTTTCTTGACCTTCTTTGCCTCTGCTTGCAACCAGGGCAGAGGCAGCTGCAAGAGCTGCATAGTCAAAGGTAGCAGCAGACAGCCACAGCCCCCACCTGCAGACACACTGGCCAGCTTCCCAACCTCCTGAGCCATGACCTCGGCAAGGTTCCCTTCGTTCCCCTCACTGATGGCAAGAGCTGGTCTGTGCCCACACTGTCTAGAATCTTCTCGATGTCCTGAGCACAGCGAGAGGAGATGGCCCCAAGGGTGATTAGCAGATAGAAGGCATGTACCAGCCTCACTGTGTAACCTCAAGCAAGTGTAAGAAGACGCTGACGCAAAGGGGTGAGGGTTTGTAACCACTTTTTAATATTCTTTCTCGGAAACCTTCCATGAATACCTTTTATCTTCAAAGACAAAAGCCTCCGAGGTAAGTGGCCCTCCAAAGGTCTGTTGATGTGGTTGAAGATTTGGTCTCCAGCCTGTTGGAAAAGGGTAGAACAACTTTTTTCCTTTTCTTTTTTCCTTCCTTTCTCTTCCTTTCTTTTTATTTATTTTTTTTTTTTAAGATGGAGTCTCACTGTATAGCCATGGCTAGTCTGGACCTCACTCTGTAGACCACTCAGGCCTCAAATTCACAGAGACCCACCTGCCTGTGCCTCCAAGAGTACTGGGATTTATGTGCCACCATACCCAGTAAGATGGAGTTTTTAAGAGGTGGAGCTTGATTAGAAGTTAAGTCATGGAGGGCATGCCCTTGAAGGGAATATTGGGACCAGGCACCCAACCCTGCTCTCCTTGCTTCCTGACCACCAGGAGATGAGCGGCCTCCTGTGGTACACACCACACACAATGTGCTGCCCCACCACAGATCCAGAGCAAAAGAGCTAAGCGAGCATGAACTGAAACCTCAAACCAAACGCAAGCATTTGGCAGGTGTAAGTGGTACACACTTGCTATTCCAGCATCTAGAGCAATGGTTCTCAACCCCCCTAACACTGTGACCCTTTAACATGGCTCCTCATGTTGTGATGGCTGCCGACCATAAAGTCATTTCATTGCTACTTCATAACTGTAATGGTGCTACTCTTACAAATCATAAAGTAAATATATGTGTTTTTCAATGGTCATAGGTGACATTTAGAAGATGAAGACAGGGAGATCAGAAGTTCAAAGTTATCCTTAACCATTAGTTAGAGGCCAGCCTGAACTACATAAGTCCCTAATCTTAAAAAAAAAAAAAAAAAACAGAAATGGAAAGATGACTGTTCCATAATGAACACTTGCTGCAAAACCAGGAGGACCAGAGTTCAAATGCCAGAACTCCTGAGACAAGTTAGGCATGTTGCCAACTCCTGGAATTCCAGCTACACATGTTCACAGATGTGCACTAGTATATATGTATGTGGATATGCTCACACAGATATAGACATACACAAACAAATAAAATAAGTATTTCTAATTTCTTTTCTTGATAGGTATAGTGGCACATGCTTTTAATCCTAGCACTCAGAAAGCAGACGCTGGCAGATCTGTGTGACTTCCAGACCAGCCAGGACTGCACAATGAGAGTCTGTCTCAATTTTTTTTCCTTTTCTCCTCATAAATTAGATATCTCATGTATTTTAACAGTGATGGAAGTCTGACTAACATGGCTTGAAATTTAAGGTCTTACTAAACTAGACCAAGTATCACTCCGTTTATTTCTGTTAGCTTCAGCTAAACCCAGAGTTAATCTGAGGGAGTCTCAATTGATTGAGGAACTGCCTTGATCACATTGGCCTGTGAGTATGTCTGGGGGGCATTTTCTTGGTTATTGATTGATATACGAGGACCAGGGCCACTGTGGGAGGTGCCCCCTGGGGGAGGGGTGGTTGCTGGGTTGTTTGGAAAGCTGGCTGAGCTCCAGCCTGAGGAAGCAAGCCAGTAGGCACTGTTCCTCCAGTCTCCACTTCGCTTCCTCCCTCCAGGTTCCTGCCTTGGCTCTCCTCCATAATGGCCTATAGCCGGTAACTGAAACAAACACTTTCCTCCTCCAAGTTGTTCTTAGTCCTGTTGTTTAGCACAGCAACAGGGAAACATGCCACCCCTCTCACCGTGGAAACCACACTGATTTATAGTTCCTTTCCCTGTAACACCTTGTCTGCCCCTCTCTCTAAGCGGTTCAGTTTCATATTCCCCGTGCCAGCGTATCCCCCATCACTCCTGAGCCCCACAGCTATTCGCTATTCAAGGCTTGGCTCCGGTTCAGCTCTTCCACAAGGCCTGGCCTAACCTAAAGGCACAGACAGCCGTCCAGAACTATCCAGGCTGCCCTAGGTTTGCTTTTTCCTAGCTACCCTACAGCACCCTGGGGATAATGTCTCCTATATCTCCGTTTATTGTTGACTATCTGGCTGTGGAAGCTGGGGAAATGAATTGGCAGTACATAGCAGGCTATTCATTCGAAGCCCCAGATGCTAACTGCCCAACCTCAGCTTCCGGTAAACTCCCTTAGTGCCCGTGAAGGCTGTCGGATTCTGAATGATCTCGATTCACTGTCAGAACTTCAAAGGAGTTCAGCGGGCCCCCAGAAACACTGCTCTCAGATTATAACCAGGTTAGCTGTTGGCTGGCTGACGTGGTTAGTGAAATGTTTCTAACCCCCGCCCCCATAAGCCTCTCCACCAACACAGCAAACCAAATCAAACCAAATATTGAAAAAAATAACGTTAAATTAATACAACGCTCCCGGATGGGCTTCCAGCCCCCAGAGAGGAGACGGAAAATAGAGACTGGAAAATCACGAGTCTATTTTCTGGAAGACGGTTTAAATACCCTGTGGGAGTAGTCTTGAGCGTCTCTGAGAGAGAGGTCATCATTTGTCGGGCTTTCTGAGATGCAACAGGGTTTGGAGGGGAGATAGGAGAGAAGGGTCTGGGTGAAACTTCCACCATAACATTCCAGACTCTTTGGGCATATGGATAGCAGGGGCTGGGGCGAAGCTTCCAGCATAACAGTGACCAGTGAGGCTTGCCAGACAATATCAAGATAGCAACAAACAAAATGCTTCCCCCTGGGGTGCTGCTAGATGACAACTATTCACTATAAGAAAAACTAGCACAGTTGCCCAGAAAATCTTAAAGACTCCAAACAATTTTGCTGGTTAGATGTCCTGGGATTGATCATAGCAAAGGTTATAAGAAGTGAAATAGTCATAAATATTCCTTTTCTAATGTGTGGGCTCATGTAGCAGAGATGGTCTTGAATACCTGATATTCCTAACTCCACCCTCCAAGTGCTGGGATTGCAGATATGAGTCACCACGCCTGGTTTTATAGAGTTTCAAGAGATGATTTATATACAATTCTCTCAGTTTGATCCCTAGTTCTGCAGAAAAGCCAGCCTTGGTGATGCACACCTATAGTCTCAAAACTTGGGGGTCAGAGGAAGGACTGCCTCAAATTCAAGCTTAACCTAGTCTATATGGCAAAACCCTACCTTTTAAAATGAAGAACTATGAGCCGAATAAGGTGTTGCATGCCTTTGATCCCAGTACTTGGGAGGCAGAGGCAGGCAAATCTCTATGAGTTCAAGGTCAGCCTGGTCTACAGAGTAAATTCCAAAACATCTAATACTACTATAGTTGTTTGTTTTTACTCTTTTGACTCTTTAGGGGCCTGACACCCAGCTCCCAAATAAAGGGAAAGTTATATATATATATATATATATATATATATATATATATTTTTTTTTTTTTTTTCAGTATTACCCCATGGCTAGCTGGGTGGCTGATCCCTGACATCCTTCTCTCCTTGTTCTCTCTTGGTGCCTTCTTTTCTTCTCAGATTTCTCCCCCTGTCTCTGTCTGCCAGCCCCACCCATCCTTTCTCCTGCCTGGATATTGGCCATTCAGCTCTTTATTAGATGGTCAGGTGTTTTAGACGGCAAAGTAACACATGCGTGTGGATGTCAGAGGTTGATACTGAAAATCTTTCTCAACTGTGCGGAGTTACCGGCAGTTGTGAACTACCCAGTATGGGTGCTGGGAACTGAACTTGGCTCCTTCGCAAGAACAGTACGTGCTCTCAGAGCTGAGCTGTGTCTCTCAAGGCCCTGTTTGAATTTCTAGAGATAAAAGTCTCAAACTCCTAATCCTCCTGCCTCTGTAACCATGGAAACTGGGTCAGTTAAAGTGAATGTTGGGTTGAGGTAGCCAGGCTGGGAACACCAGAGATAGGAAGTAACAGGGCTGGCAGCAGGGGGATGAGACAGCCAACCTGACTAGAAGCCAGCAGGCCCCAGCTGGCTCTCAGGAAGCTTCCCTGAGGAACATTCCAGAGGCACTGTTGTCCTTTCACACATATTTGCAACCAGTGTAGCTAATTGCAGCAAACTAAACTTTAAGAACGGCTTCTAAGAAACCCAATACTGTACTGGGAAGGAGACCACACCAGAGTCTCCATAGGCAAGGAGTTAGAGACTACAAGATAGAAACATGGCCAAGAACTTTTTGTTTGTTTGTTTTTGTTTTTCGAAACGGGTTTCCCTGTGTAGCTTTGGAGGCTGTCCTGGAACTAGCTCTTGTAGACCAGGCTGGTCTGGAACTCACAGAGATCCGCCTGCCTCTGCCTCCCCAGCACTGGGATCAAAGGTGTGTGCCTCCACCACCTGGCTCTAAGAACTTTTTGAATAAAAACCCTAAAAGTGCAGGAAACAATGGTGAGGAAGACAAGTGGGACCATATGAAGCTAAGAAGCCTCTTCAAAGCAAGGAAACTAGCAGATAGGGTAGACACACTACAGAAGAAAATGATTGCCAGCCATACTTCAGATGGGGCTTAATAGCTACAAAGGTAAGGAATTAAACACCAAAAAAAAAAAAAAGCCAGGCATGCTGTCTCACACCTTTAATCCCAGCACAAGGAGGCAGAGACAGGCGGATCTCAGTGAGTTCAAGGCCAGTATGGTCTACAGAGTGAGTTCCAGGACAACCTGCATTGTTACACAGAGAAACTCTGTCTCAAAAAAACAAAATTAAGTACATAAATAAATGAAAGAATATAGGCATTTAATTTCAGCATCTGTGAGACTGAGGCAGGCAGATCTCAGTAAATTCTAAGTAAGCCTGTTATACACAGAAAGTTCCACATCACCCAGGGCTCCAGAATTAAAAGAAAGAGAATGGGATGTGGTGTTTTAATCCCAGCACTCCGGAGGCAAAGGCAAAATGCATTTTAGGCCAGTCTGGTCTATATAGGGAGTTCCAGGCCAACCAACCAAGGCTACATAGGGAGACCCTGTCTCAAAAAAATAAAAATAAAATAAAAAAGAGGCAAGAAGGAAGGAAATAAATGACAAAAAAAATGCAGGCAAGGAATCAGGGAAACCTTTATTTTGGTATAAACTGATGCAGCCAGTATGGATGCCCTTGTTGCTTATGTTGGCTAATCTTAGTTGCCAACTTGATTATATTTGTAATCACCTACGACTCACGCAGTTCAGTACACCCGCTGGATGGTCTTGATTGGATCGTGGGATTGGGAAGCCCACCTTGAATCTGGGTCACACCTTCAGGTAGCAGCCCATACAAAAGAACTTGAGAGAAGGAAACTTTTGCATTTCACCTGCTTGCCCTCACTCCCAATGGCAAGTTCATCTACCCTGCTGCTGAAGCATCCCTTTGAGGTTATTCGAGCCTACTTCTCCAGGATTCCAGTGTAGAGCAGCAACTCTTTGGGAATCTGCCAGGACTCCATCTCCAGAATGGGACTTTGCGACATGTAGACTAATGACTTCTTGGCCTTTCTGTCCAGAGACAAACATTATTGAATTATCTGGACCATAGCCTATAAGCCACTCTAATCAATGCTCCTTTGATATTTGTTCTGTTATCTCAGTTCTGTTCCTTTAGAGAACACTGAGTAAGACATTGTTCTTGCACAGGACAAAGGTTCAGTTCCATTATCCACCTGGTGGCTCACAACCATCCTCATCTCCAGTTCTAGTTGACTCAGTGCCCTCCTTTGGCCTCTGAGGGTACCAGGCATGCATGTGGTGCACAGACATAGATGCTGGCCAAAACACTCATGCTCATAAAGTAAAATAAAAATGTTTTAAGGTTATAGATGTAGCTCCATTGTTTGAGTATTTATCTATTGTGGAGGAGGCCCTGGGTTCAGTCCCCAGGCCCAGCTTTAAACTGGACGCATGTTTCATCACTGTAATCCTCAGGCTTGGGGGGTAAAAGCAGGAGGATTAAAAAGTTCAAGATTGACCGGGCTTAGTGACACCCACCTTTATCCCAGTGCTCGGGGTGCAGAGGCAGAGGGATCTCTGTGAGTTCGAGGTTAGACTTTGTAGACTTACAAAGTGAGTTTTAGGACAACCAGGATACATAGAGCAACCCTGTCTCAGAAAAACCAAAGGGAAAAAAAGTCAAGGTCATTACCAGGAACATTGTGAGTTCAAGGTCAGCCTAGGCTTCATAGGACACCATTTCAAAACTAACAAACAAACAAGGGCTGGGGTATAGATCAACTGATGGCATGAACCAAGCCTTTTGCAGTCTCCACCACTGCAAATAACCAAATAAAAAACACTGATATAAAATGAAGATATGCTTTCCTACCACCTAAGACAGAACTTAAAAGAAAAAAAATGGAATTGTTTCATTGTGTGCATGAGTGCAGATGTCCTCAAAGCATCTTTAAAAGGGCTAAAAGGACACTGTGTGTGTGGGTATAAATACATGTGCGACCCAAAGTTTCCAACTCACAAGTATCTTTAGAGGATACTGAGTCCTCAATGTGAGAAGCTGACCCATTGGCTACTCACCAGTAAGAAGGCTCATTCACAAGAAACACCAGGTATGTCTTAGTAAACAAAGTAAATGAATGTGTTTCTGTTGGTTGGTCACCCACAAAGAGATACAACATGAGCACCTGTCACTGACAAGGGTCTGAATTAAACAACTGTACCAAGAAAATCAATGTCATTGTCAACTCAAGACAGCTCATAATTGACCCTGAGGGTCTACTTCTAACATTCAGCGGTGGTATCTAGTCCATCACCTACAAAACAAGAAGCAACTATTCTAAAATAAAGGAAATGAATAGGCTTCCATCTTTCATACAAGTCTTAGCTCTACAATTTTGAGAATGATACCCCTGAGAATCGTTTATATGTTTGTTTGTTTACATAATTTCATGTGTGTGGGTATTTTGCTTGTGTACCTGGTGACTTCGGAAGCCCAGAAGAGGCATTTGGTTCCCTGCAACTGGAGTCATAGATGGTTATGAACCATCTGTTCTAGGTGCTGGGAATCTAGCCCAGGTCTTCTAAAAGAGCAGCCAGTGCTAATAATTGCTGAGCCTCTCCCTGGCTCCGGAAAGTGTTATCATATGTATTTGTTTATTTGTTTAGAAACAGGTTCTTACTTTGCAGCCCTGGCTGGCCTAGAACTTGCTATGTAGACCAGGCTGACCTGAAACTCACAGAGATCCACCTGTCTCTGCCTCCCAAACACTGAGATTAAAGGCATGCACCACTATGCCCAGTTATTTTTTTAAGGTATTTTTATATTTATTTATTTATTTTTATTTCGTTTGCATTGGTGATTTGCCTGCATGCATGCCTGTATGAAAGTAACAGGTCCCCTGGAACTGGAGTTACAGACAGCAATGAGCTGCCATGTGGGTTCTGGGAATTGAACTTGGGTCCTCTGGAAGAATAGTCAGTGATCTTAACCACTCAGCCATCTCTCCAGCCCCATCCCGCTATTTTGTAAAGATAGTATTTCTAGTTTTAATTATACGTGTGTCTGCGAGTGGGTATGTGCGCAGGAGTGCAGTGCTTGGGCTGGTTAGAAAGAAGCATCAGATCCCCTCCCTGGAGCTGCATTTCCAAAGTTCAGGAGCCTCCCCGTGTGGTTGCAACATGTGCTCTTAACTGCAGAGCCAGTTTTCTGAAAGTAGTTTTCTGAAATAATCCCAATCATATCTTTAAGCAGTGGCTCTTAACCATCCTGATGCTGCTACCCTTTAATACAGGCCCTCATGTCGTGGTGACCCCAACCATAAAAGTATTTTGTTGCTACTTCATAACTGAGATGTTATTATTGTTATGAATCTTTTTGGATTTTGTTTGTTTTGTTTTTGTTTTTTGAGACAGGGTTTCCCTGTATTGCTTTGGAGCCTGTCTCTCCTGGAACTAGCTCTGAGACCAGGCTGGCCTCTAACTCACAGAGATCCATCTGCCTCTGCCTACTGAGTGCTGGGATTAAAGGCGTGTGCCACCAACATGCCTGGCTTATGAATCTTAATGTAAATATTTTTGGAGGCACAGGTTAAAGTGGTTGTGACCCACTGTCTTTAAGACTACAGTGTCTTTGGAGTCTGTGATTCAGAGACTAACACTGGAGCCTTACTGTAAAAGTATCACAGGGGAGGGAGAAGCAGGGGAATCCCAGCAAATTCAAGCCCAGCCTGGTCTACTTTGCAAGTTCCTGGCCAGCCAATGATACCTTAGCCAATACATGTTCTCTCTCCCTCTCTCACCTCCTATTCCTCTGCTGACAGCCCACCTACTCCATGGGGGCAGGGGGCAGCGGGAGGGAGAGGAAACTGGGATCAATATGTAAAATAAGAAGAAATATTAAATAAATAAAAAGAATTCTTCCATTTCTTTTCTTCTAAAACTGGTGTAACAGGCTGAAGTGGTAGCTCAACAGGTAAGATCACTTGTTACTGATGGAAGACCCAGGGTCAGTTCCCAGCACCCACATGCTGAGTCACAACAGTCCGTAATTCCAGAACCAGGGAATCCTTCTTCAGACCTCCAAGGGCACCAGGCACATACACAGTGCATAGACATACATGCATTCAAAACTCTCACAGATAAAATAAAATTATGTTAAAAACTGGTGTAATAGGGCTCTAGGTGCATGGAAGATTTAACTTGGTTTTTGGTTTTTGATTTTTTTTCAAGACAAGGTTTCCTCTGTGTACCCTTTGCTGTCCTGGAACTCAATCTGTAGACCAGACTAGCTCAAACTCAGACTTCTGCTTCCCTCTGTCTCCCAAATGCTGGGATTAAAGGTGTGAGCCACCACTGCCTGGCTTACCTTGTATCTTCTACCCACAGAAATATTCGTGCTTACCCAGAGCCCATATCAATAGCAGAGTTAAATGTCTGTGTAATTAAGAAAAAAATATGGTGTCTCTATTGGAGAATTTATTAGTAAATTCAGTGAGCAAAACATTGTTTCACCAGAAGAAGCAATGCCAACACCCATCCGACAAATCCAGGATGCAAGGGAATTGGAGAAGTCTCTGGTTCAAATGAACCACTACCTTTTTCTTGTGGACAGAGAAATGGCACTACCGTGGCCTTGGAGGTTGCCTCTCTGGATGGTACCTAGAACATATAAGTGGGTAAAGAATTGCCTGCAGTATTGTATTTCTATATGGAATATGATGCATAGGAAAGAATGAGGACCCTTGATACACTGGGTGTAGAAGTAGGTGGGGCAGAGAGCATCTTAACATGGCAGGAAAGGGAGATGGCTGCCAAGTACACTGCAGACTCAAAGCTTCTCCCAGAGAAGGCTCAAGTGTAACGTGCCATTTAAATACACCTATCTCAACTGTGACAGCCAGGAACAGTTGACCAATAGAACTAATCTACATGGCAAAATTCTCTGTGTTATTACTAAGATTACAGAGCCCTTCCTAAAAATGTTCATTTAGTGAATTGTATCTTTTAGCCAGTCAGGTGTTTCTCTCTTTTTTTTTTGGGGGGGGGGTACATTCAAGACAGGGTTTCTCCGTGTAACAGAGCTGGCTGTCCCAAAACTCCCTCTGTAGACCAGGCTAGTATCAAACTCACACAGGTTGGCCTGCCTTTGCCTCCCCAGTGCTGGAATTAAAGGCATGCACTACCACTGCCCAACCTAGTCAGGTATTTTCTAATCCTTGCTGTGGTTTTAGAGTCATTTGGTGATCACTTTAAAAACTTTTTTTTTTTTTTAATGTGTACATGTGTCTGTGTGGGGGCATATGCACAAGTGCCTGTGGAAGCCAGGAGAGGGCACTGGAGTTCCGGGCAGTTGTGGGTCACCTAACACCAATGCTGGAAACTTAATTCGACCTCTGGAAGAGCAGCACTTGCCCTAAGCCACTGAGCCATCTTCCCAGTCTCTTCTGAATAAACAATTGCAACAATATTGCCCCACTCAAATTACCCCATTATAGTTTAAAGTAATTATACCATCTTGCAATAAAGCAATGATTGAAGGAAAACAAAAACTGGCATTACTTTCATGAAGTGGTGTTTGTAGGTGACTCGGTTACAGTTTCAGAGATTCAGTGCAGTGTCATCATGGCAGGCAACATGGCGACACACAGGCAGACATGGTGCTGCTACATCTTGATCAGAAGACAACAGGAAGTAGACTGTTAACACTAAGTGAGGCTTGAACAAAGAGAGACCTCAAAGTCTGCCCCCACAGTGACACTCTTCCTCCAACAAGGCCACGCCTACTTTAACAAGGCTACACCTCCTCATAGTGGGATTATGAGGGCCAATTATATTCAAACTACCACGGGTGTCAGACCGCCACAGTCTTCCTCCACTCTACCCCTTCAGCAGATCTGTATCTTGGTAAATTGCACAATGTTCCTGAAAGCCAGGTGGCCAGAAGTGCTCATTTCTTGCTTTTCTCCTTATTCTCTCACCCTCTCCATAAACCTCCGTTTACCAGGGCTATGTATCTGAAGGGGAATGAGATGTGCGCATCCTCTCCGTTGTAAGTTCGACCTCAGTAAATATTAGTTAATATAAGCCACATTTTAAGATTTGGTTCTGTTTTCATTTCTAAGAAGTATTTTTGAGTTTGAGTGTGTGTGCTTTAGTATGTGTGTGGAGGTGTTGATTTTCTGTTTGTTGGTTTTATTTTTCAATTATCTGTATATATGCTCACATGCATGTGGGTGCCCTAGGAGGCCAGAGAGGACGCTAGAGTTACAAGTGGTTATGAGCCCCATCCCCCAACGTGGGTGCTGGGAACTGAAGGTAGGTACTCTGGAAGAGGACTTACTTATAACTACTGAGACATCTCTCCAAGCCCTGGAGCGGTTTGATTTTTTTTTTTTTTCTGGGGTGGGGGTGGTGAGACAATTTGTTACTATGTAGTCCAGGTCGGCCTTGAATTCTCTGTTACTAATCTGCCTGTCGAGGCCTCCGGAGTACCTGGATCACAGGTTTGTGCTACCAAAGCCAGCTGTAGCTTAGGGGTGTGTCTGTGAGTCAGTGTTTGTGTGTAGGTATGTGCACATGACAGCTGGTGCCCCTGAAGTCCAGAAGAGGGCACTAGGTTCCCTGGAGCGAGTGTCACAGGCACTTGTGACCCACCCAGTATGAGTACTGAGGACCAATCTCTTCAGTCCTAGTTTGTGACCCTTAGTGCATTCTATAGACTAGGGAAAGTAGCTCAGTGGAAGAGTGTCATGTAGCTCGTGCAAAGCCCTGGATCCATTTTCCAGCAGTTACATAGGAGAGAAACCCAAGGATTTATTTTGCCAGCGTATCTTTGGAAACTGAAGGATAATGACAGAAAAAAAGGGGATAATGACAGTGTGTCAGTAACTGTTAAGGTGCAGGTCTGCGGTAGAATTGGCTGGCACAAGCAAGGTCCTAGACTGGGTCCCCAGAAAGCAACAAGAGAAAGAAAGAATACCTCATCAAGGCTTTCATAAAATTGATAAGGAAAGAGAACCTTTCCCATATATGTACTTTGCATAGTACATGAATACAAGGACAGCAGAGACTTGGCCCAGCTCTCATCGGGTGGGGGGGGGGGCGGCAACGGCAGTCTCACAGCGGCAGAGTGCGTGCAAGCCGAGCAGAAACCTCTGGAGCCACAGGTCATGCTGGCTGCACATCCCCCTTCCCAAATCGAGCCCTGCAAAGAAACTGTAAGCTCCAATCAGGGATCCGACTAAAAACGGAGGCACGATTCGGACCAGAAGATCTCAGCGCAGTCTCCCCGAGTTCTGAGGCTGAAAAACCCATCCGTTGTAGTTGAAAGCATCCGTTTGCCAATATGAGGTGGGGGAGCCGGAGTAGCAAGGCAGAAAAGGGCGGGAAAATGAAGCGCTAAAGAAAAGAAAGAACGGGCCGAGGGGAGGGGAAGAGCCTGCGTCTGGAGCCAATCAGGCCGCGGGGCGTGCGTCAGGCCGCAGCGCGCGCAGGCGCGCGCACAGAGATCTCGCGTGAAAAAGCCGTTGTCCGTGCCGGTGCTGCTGCAGGGAGGCAGGGGAGGGGGCGGGGAGTGGAGGCGGGAGCGAAGTCTCGCGAGAAGAGGCAGTTGCCGTAGCGGAGCCCTCTGGCTCTGTGGAGTGTGTGAGTGGATGTGAGCCGCCGCCAGGACCGCGGACGGTTTGCTGAGCCCGTTAGTGCCGCTGGCCCAGACGCCCGCCGCCATGTCTCGCTACCTGCGCCCCCCCAACACGTCTCTGTTCGTCAGGAACGTGGCAGACGACACCAGGTGAGAGCACCGGAGCAGCTACTGCGCGGGGGAGGCCGCGGGCGCACGGCGGGCGAGCGAGCGGCGGCGCGGGGGAGGGGCGGGGCGAAGATGGCGGGGCCCGCGCGGGACTAGGCCGCGCCGCCGGCCTCTGCTGGCCTGCGGGAAGGAGGGCGGGCCCCGGGCCGGGTGAACCGCGCCGCCACCGGGCATGGGGGCCCGACACTCGGGAGCCTTCCTCCCCGCGTGCTCCTGGCATATCCAGCCTGGCGGGCCGGACGAGTGTTCTCATTGATCCGACGTCCACGTTCCGTGGGGTGCACGCCCCCTCGCCTTGAAAGGGATTTTTGTTGTCCAAACAGAAAAGATTGTCAGGCGGGGCGGCACTAGCCGGTGATCCCATCACTCGGGGAGGCCGAGGCGGGAGGGTCGGCGCGAGTTCGAGGTCAGCTCGGGCCACGAAGTGAGCCCCTTTCACCAAGTCAGAAAACGGAGAAGATGCTAATGAGGAATAACGGGATGGGGGGTGGGGAGTTTGTAGCTTTATTTTCCCCAGCTGTGTGGATGGTGTTAATGGGTTAGAGATAATAGGGGAGAGAGAGGGATTGTTGCGATTTGAGAAACTACAATTTTCCGGTTAAATGGAGTATTCCCTCACGTTCAGCGGAAATCGCTTTGAAAGCGGAGTGCAGAATACATCCCTCCCTTTAGGACTTTCGTAGTTAACTTAGACGAACAGAGGCGGTACTTAAGTAGACCTCGCCGGGCGTAGCCCCAGCACTCAGACGGGTCTAGGAAGGAGTTAGAGGCCAGCTGGTTAAGGCTTTATTTTCAGCGATTTCCCTGCTTTGAATTGCCCTCGGAAATTTTTGGAAGAGATTTTTAATCACACGATCATGCTTCGTGTCTGTAAATAATCTCCAAAGAAAAACTGAGTTTTTTGTTAATGTTGTAGGGTTTTATTTCCTCATCATTAAGCATAAAACAAAAGTGGTTAATTAAGGGCTATAAAACTCTCCCTTTAGACATTTAAGGGTTTAGATATTTTGGTTTTATTATTTCACATTTTTGTTGGCTGATCTGTTGAACAATTTTAGGGTAAGCTGGGCATGATGCCTTAAGCCTGTAATTCTACCACTTGGGAAGTTGAGTGAGTTAGGATTGCCTTGAATTCCAAGTCAACTTGCGCTTGGATGAGACCCTACCTTAAAAGAGAGAAAATAAGACCCCGGCATTGATGGTGCATGCCTTTAATCCCAGCATTTGGGAGGCAGAGGCAGACGGATCTGAGTTCGAGACCAGCCTGGTCTACAAGAGCTAGTTCCAGGACAGCCTCCAAAGCAATACAAAGAAACTATCTCGAAAAACCAAAAAAGAGAGAGACCAGCTGGCCTGGAATTCAGAGATCCACCTGCCTCTGTTGGGGTTAAAGACATTCGACACCACCATCCTGCTTTAATTAATTACTGTTTTTAAAAACTTAGAAGACATGCTTTTTTTTAAATGGTAAACACTGAGGTGTTTTTGGTTGTTATTTTTTTTTTAATTGTAATTACTTACTGACATGTAAAATAATAATAGGCTTATAAGCACCTCCCCCTTCTCTTACTGGAGACAGGGTCTCAGGTATAGACCATGATTTGTCTGAGGCTGGCTTTGAACCTACACTTTATCCTGCCTTATCCAACTTGGTTACTGGCTTCAGATACCATGCCCAGCCCCACAGAGTGCTTCTCCCCGCCCCTTTTTCCAGCTTAGACTGTAGCCCATGCTGCCTCTGAACTCCTCCTACCTCAGCTTTTCCAGTACTTGGGTTACAGGTGAGCTGCCACACTTGGGTTTTATTTTTGTGTCAATTGTTTGTTTCGTTGGCTTTGGGTTTTGTGTGTGTGACAGGATCTCACTATGTAACCCTGGTTTACCTGGAACTCACAAATTTCCCCTGCCTCTGCTGTCACAGTGCTGGAGTTAAATGTTGGCTACCTGTTGTAGGGTGTGGGGCTTTTTGTTTTGTTGGGGGTGGGTGTTTGTCTTTCGATTTTTTGAGAGGGTTTCTTCATGTGACCTGGCTGTTCTGGAACTCCTTGTGAAGACCAGGCAAGCCTTCAACTCAGATCCACCTGCCTCTGCCTCCCTGGTAAAAGGTGTATGCTACCTTTGAGATTTGGGAGACTTGCTTCTTTCACATATCCAGGACAGGAATATAGGAGTCCATGGGTTATACTTTTGTCAACCACAATCCTTACATTCCTTAATTCCTAAAGATAATACTGAAATGTAATTGCTGGAACATGAACATAAAAAGTTTGAGTTATTTCATGATGTTTTAGGTCTGAAGATTTACGTCGGGAATTTGGTCGTTATGGTCCAATAGTAGATGTTTATGTCCCACTTGATTTCTACACTCGACGTCCAAGAGGATTTGCATATGTTCAATATCCTTTCTTCAGATGGATGATTAGTGAGGGGTGTTGAAGTTTGAAATTCAAGTTTTTATGTAAGTGGTAACATCTAAAAACAGTCTGTTTTTGTCCTCTGTCTTATGTCTTGAAATCTTTTAAAATTCTGATTCATTGCTCTATTTCTTAAAGTTAATCCAAAAATAAACATTTAAATTCCCATCCATGCTGCTGAAACTCAAATCAGTGATTATAATGTGATTTAAATTTGGATACATTGGTTGCTACTACCTTTGCTGTAAATTAAAAGTTAATGTGTTCTTGTGCTTAGCAATTAAAGTTTAGTAATCTTGTTTGTTATTTTGAATCACTTGATCAAAACAAATTGTATAACAATGAGGTAAACTTCTTTAATATTGTCCCCTAATTTGCTGTCCTCTGTTGTTACCTCAGAATGTAAAGCTGTACAGTTATGGCGACCCCAAAGAGAAAGCATGAAAGAACTTTTAGAGTAGAGTTCAACACTTAAGGCAAGTAGACAAGCCAAAGACCTCTTAAGGATCAGGCTTGAAGAGAAGGGAGAGTTTGGGAAAAGAAAAATACAGAAAAGCTGGAAGAAGGACAAGCCTAATGGGAGACAGAGCCTCGCTTTACCACAGAGGGGGAAAAGGTTGTTTTTCAAAGTTAAAGATAAAGCCATCTGTCATATTTGACCAAGCATCTCATGACAAGTCCTTCTGACAAGCACTAAAAGAGTTAAAGGTCAAGATGAAGTTGAATGATGGCCAAGATTAAAGGAGTCATACCTGATGTATCCTACAGAATAACTACTTTCCTTTTTTTTTTTTTTTTTTTTTATGTTTTGCAAGCAGTTAATTTTCATAATTATGCTGGTTTGGTCTAGTGACAAAACCTGTAACTTGAATTTGTGTGGGCCTTTGATATTGTGATTGCGGTCTTGTATGAGTGTATTTTCTCCTATCTTATCAAGCAAGATATAATATTGTTAAGTTTAAAGTCAGCATAATTGCATTTTTGACCAGGTGATCAGAGGCTCTTTGACTTAAACTGAGTCACAGAGCCCTACCTAAAGGGGAAAGACAGCTGCATGCACTGGTAACTACTTAGAAAAACAGTTGGGGTGTTCTAAGGCATAGCCACTAGAAATATGTAGAGATAGTTTCCTTTTGGGGTTTTGGCTCTTTTTTTTTTTTTTTTCCCCCTGATTCTTAGAATCCTGCTGGCCATGCATAGCTTAGAACATATAGTAGATCAATTTGCCCTGGGTGTAAGGCCAGTGATCTTATTTCTGCCCACCTTCTGTAAGGTCATTTCCCTGCCCAAAATAAGGGGGAGGGACTGGAGGGAAAGGCTGAATTTGAAGCCAGGAAACTTTTTTTGTTGCTTAAATTTCAGTTTTTTGAAACTCTGACCTTGTAAATGCTTAGTGAAACTCAGACAAAAAGCCAAAAAGGTGCTTGTGTGGGGCCAGTGGTCAGGAGAACCTTGTAAATTAATTGTGAAACTTAAAGGATAATGCCTATATCTGGCATTGATCCAGTCCGGCTTATAATGTTGTTCAAGGTTTTTGTGGTTTGAGGTAACCTGGGAACAATGTTAGCACTAGTTTACCTCAGAAGTATGTTGTACTTGGCGGTAATGGGTAGTAAAATCCAGAGTAGGTGGTAAATTAGTTTCATTCTGGGGAACATAAAGATTTCTTGGTGGTCAATATAGTGATACCTGGCTGTCCCTACCTACTGCTGCTGTTTTCCATGTGTCTCTTCCCAGTTAGCCTTCTCTTTCTATCCTTGATTTAAGAGGTAGGTAAATTAAAGAACCTTGCCCTCCAGGCCAAGATTCTGTTTTTAAACTATATTCTTATCTCGGGGTAACAAAACAATATGCTAGTGATCCAATTCCTGTTAGTTTAGCATCTAAGTGCAGTTAACCTTGAGGAATGTTTATTTACAGCATTCAAGGTTCTATCAAGTCAGCCTTTTTATAAAAGTTGGATGCAGGGTTATTTGAGACCTTGGAAAACCTCCTGTTTAATCTACTTGTAATAGGCTCAAGGGAGACACCTTGGTTATTTCTTTCAGAACAAAAAGTGGAGGTCTAGTGATAGGCTGAAGTACACAGTGTTTGTCTGTGGAGTAAATATGTTGGTCTTAAAATTTGGGGTTATTTTCTTAATTGGTGCTCCAAACCTTCACTTCTAATGTTTCAAAAAATTGAACTGGATGTGCTTAGTCATTATTTTGGGATGTAGTGAAAATCCATTCCAAAAATCAGCTCTCAGATAGGGCCTTTCGCATCCTTAGCTCCCTTTAGAATGTACATTTTGTGCTTTTTCTTTTTTTTTTAAGAAAAGATGTTTGAACAAAATAACTGTCAACCTAGAGGTTCTCAGAGTATTGTTGCTGACATGAGAAAAGCACCTTCATCTCTTAGATGAAGAAGTGGTTTTTTGTTTGTTTTTACTTAGTACTGGTAATAAATGTTATGACTCAAGTGGGAACCGGTCTGAAATGCTTTCTGCAGGAAGCTGTGGATTTAAGATCATAGTTAGGCTTTTCATTCCAGGAGTCCTTATGCCACTTGTTAATAGTGTGCTTTTATAGTCTGCATGGATGGAATATGCATTTGGCATAGTGACTGGGTGTATTGCTTGACTCTGACTTAATGCTTATAAATGACTAGCATGCTTGTCTTTCCTGTGCAGTGCAAGGAAGACAACTATATGAAGAATAGTATTGCCTGTATCTGAAAATTTTTTTCATCTATTGTAAAGCATATTCTATTTTTATATCTTGTTTTATAAAGTTAATTAGAATGTGGAGGTCTTTTTAGTGTACCTTGGTAGTTCAGTTATAGAATATCTTACAGCATGTATTTACATGTGTTTCTTTAAAAGTGTATACTTTATACACTTTTTGTAGTATAAGATATAATTAATTGCAACTGCTTTTATGCTGTGGTATTAATGGCTGAATCGACCAATTAGTTAAGTTGGGTCTTGATAAAAAATATTGGGTGATTGTGGGTTGTTTCAAACCATTTATTATTAAAGTTTACAAAGCCTCTCAAGCCCCTTAACATTTAGCACATTTGAGGATGTTCGAGATGCTGAAGATGCTTTACATAATTTGGACAGAAAATGGATTTGTGGCCGTCAAATTGAAATACAGTTCGCACAGGGAGATCGGAAGAGTAAGTATCCTTATGCCTAACATGTACAGTGTGTTGCATTTTGGACTTTTTTTTTTCTCAAGTTTTTTTTCCTCAAGTCATCTCATAAAGAACTGAAAATTAGCCAGGCGTGTTGGTGAACACCTTTAATCCCAGCACTCTGGAGGCAGAAGCAGGCAGATCTCAGTTACTTCAACACCAACCTTGTCTACAAAGCAAGTTCCAGGACAGCCAGGGCTGTTAAACAAGAAACTCTGGGGGGGGGGGATTAATTGGATAGTTATGTGGGTGCATGACTGAAGGTGGATTCATAAGGTTAGACTCGGGAATGCTATCTAGATTAAACAAGTGTCAGCTCCTTTCACCTGTTGTATGTATTGATTATCAGGACTGCATGATTGTATGTTGCTGCATTTGGGTGCTGCATGTTCTTCATAGGCCAAATCTTGAATTTCAGATGCTCTTGTGGTATCTGTTCCTCTAGTAAAAAGTGTTAACATGTGTTGATTAGCAAACTAATTGCAAGAAGACATTGAAAAAAGCCAATGATTTATTAGTGTTGGTTTTTTTTTTTTTTTTTTTAAACACTAAGCAGTCTGTGGTTAATAGTCACATTCTAGTTACGCCTGTCACACCAAAACAAAGGCATACCTTGGATTACAAAACCCATTATTTACTTCCTTAGTGTAAGAGAAAGGATGAAAGAATGAGCCAAGCATAGTGACACACACCTTTAATCCCAGCACTCGGAGGCAGTATCAGACATATCTCCAGTTTGGGGCCACCCTGTCTACAGAGTGAGTTCAGGCCAACCAGGCCTGTATAATGAGATTTTGTCCTCCAAAACAGAGGGACAGAAAGATGGCTCTGTAAGAGTCATGACTGCTCTTCTAGAGGATCCGGATTTGATTTCCAGCATCCACATGGTGCTAGCAATCTTCTGTTCCAGAGGCCAGACCCTCTCCTGGACTCTCTGGGTAATACATGTGCAAATATACATGCAAGCACATCACCCCTACATGTAAAAATAAAATCTCTAAGGGGGAAAAAAGAATTCAGGAATGTTATACTATAGTATGAGGGTTTAGATGCTAAGGTCTTAATGTTTCTAAGTATTTGTATTCTGTTTCCCTAGCACCAAATCAAATGAAAGCCAAGGAAGGGAGGAATGTGTACAGCTCTTCACGATACGATGACTATGATCGATATAGACGTTCTCGGAGCCGAAGTTATGAAAGGAGAAGATCAAGAAGTCGCTCTTTTGATTACAACTATAGGAGATCTTACAGTCCTAGAAAGTAAGTGTGGGATACGATGATCTGTTGTTTAATGTTTGTAGCCAACTACAATGGCATTTACCTATAATCCCAGCTTCTCAGAAGACTGAGATGGGAGGACCACATGAACCCAGGAGTTCTTAGGCTCACTTAAGCAATAAAATACTGTAAGGCCCTTAAAAAAAGAGATGTTTTTAAATATATTTTTTAAAGTTTTGGGTGGTTGATGGGGTGTGTGTTGGATGTTTCATTAGGACTAAATGTGTTTTGGTGCTTTTAAAAAGTAAGACTATAAATAGACATTTGTCACTGTTTGCTTTTTCTGCTATGCTTTTTAGCAGTAGACCGACTGGAAGACCACGGCGTAGCCGAAGCCATTCCGACAATGATAGGTAAATAATTTTGCTTTGAAAAAGACTTGTGTTTTTCAATTTCAGAGTGAACTTTTGCTCTAAAAGTAACAAAATTGATTTATATAGAATCTAATTTTTACTCTAATTGTATCTCTCCTCTGTTTTGAAAGATTCAAACACCGAAATCGATCTTTTTCAAGATCTAAATCCAATTCAAGATCACGGTCCAAGTCCCAGCCCAAGAAAGAAATGAAGGCTAAATCACGTTCTAGGTCTGCATCTCACACCAAAACTAGAGGCACCTCTAAAACAGATTCCAAAACACATTATAAGTCTGGCTCAAGATATGAAAAGGAATCAAGGAAAAAAGAACCACCTAGATCCAAATCTCAGTCAAGATCACAGTCTAGGTCTAGGTCAAAATCTAGGTCAAGGTCTTGGACTAGTCCCAAGTCCAGTGGCCACTGATAGTATAAATCATGATACTTTCTAGGCATGTATCATTCATTTACTCATAGTTTGGTATACTTAAATTATCAGGAATACAATGTTGCAATGATGCGTTTTAAAAAAAATAAAATAAAAAAACAAACACTTGTTAGTTTTCCCTGTACCGGGCAATGGTTATAATTAAAATGCTGTTGAGAAGCCACTCTTAAGAGTCCAGTTTGTTTAATGTTATGGGCAGCTACCAATTTGTGGTGTCTCTGTATATTTTTGTAAAGATTCTCATTTTTTATGCTTGAAGTATTTGGTGAAAAGATGTTGGTGACCATAATTTGCAACATTGTCTTATTAAAAATAAATTTTCATATCCATATTTGTTAGAACTGTTAACCTAGAAATGTAGCTTGCTAATAAGATAGAATGATACAAAAGTGAAGTTGTAGCCACATTACAACACTGACTGCTCAGACACATTTAGGTTCAGGGTGGACCTTTATGTCTTGTCAAGATGTCTAAGCCCATGGTAATTATTTATGATGCAATGTGGAATAGTTTTTTTGTTTGTTTGTTTTGTTTGGGGTTTTTTGTTTGTTGGGGGGTTGTTGTTTGTTTTGTTTTATTAACTCCACTGTCTGGGGAATGATGCCAACTGGGTTAAATAGTCTTTTCAGGGAGATAGAACTTTTCACTGAAACATGGAGCCTTCACTGCTTTCCCCTATCTTCCCCACTGGTTTCTAAGATTAGAAACAAATTCCCCCTTAAAGTTTTGAGCACATCAATGATGGTGGAAATCATATTAAGGGGAAAAGACTGTTCTTAATATACTTTCTCTAAAATTTAACTATTGTTGATCATTGTTACTTAGGGGTTTGGTTTTGTTTGTTTTTTCTGTTAGGAGCAAGTAAACTAAAAGTACATTTTGTTTATATTCACAGTATAAAACAAAGTGAATTTTGATGCTTACTTACAGCACTTGGTATGTGCATTTGTGTCCCAGTTTGCCTGCCCTCTTCATGAGGGAGGCTTGCTCTTCACACCTCACTTTATTAATTAATGTAGGCAAGTTGAAAAGATGACACTCCTAGGTGATTCTGTGGTGCCGTGAATTTTGGGGGAAAGTTGAGTTTTAAAGGAAAAGCCACATTACTTAGTTTTTGATAATGTAGGATGTGACTAAAACAAGGAAGTGATACCCTTAAATATTTATAATTTCTAGTATTTCTCTTCAAGACCATTTGGAGGTAATAAAAATGACTTGAAATGTCCAGTGTCATTTCAGAATAAAAAGCAAGCATCTTTAAAATCTCAACTGCCTGCTTACAGAAGTGAGTGGAGATGCTGTGGGGGAATGATCCTTCTAGAGGATTACCTTATTTTTCCTCTGAATTTTGATTTTAGAAATCTAGGCCTTGCTTGTAGAGAACAAAAGATGGGTTTTTTTTTTTTTTTTTTTTTTTTTTTTAAAAACTGTTTGTGGAATGTGTTTGGAGGATTAATTCTAGAATCTTTGTATATTTAATAGTATTTCTAACTTTTGTTTCTTTACTGTTTGCAGTTAATGTTCTTGTTCTGCTATGCAATCATTTATATGCACGTTTCTTTAATTTTTTTAGATTTTCCTGGATGTATAGTTTAAACAACAAAAAGTCTATTTAAAACTGTAGCAGTAGTTTGCAGTTCTAGCAAAGAGGAAAGTTGTGGGGTTAAACTTTGTATTTTCTTTCTTATAGAAGCTTCTAAAAAGGTATTTTTATATGTTCTTTTTAACAAATATTGTGTACAACCTTTAAAAACATCAATGTTTGGATCAAAACAAGACCCAGCTTATTTTCTGCTTGCTGTAAATTAAGCAAACATGCTATAATAAAAACAAAATGAAGGAAATAATGATTAACTGGAATTATTATAGTACTGAATGAGTCTAAAATAATGGAAATAATCCTTTGTAGATTTAGGAATATTTTAATCAATGTTGACATTAGGCACAACTAACCTGCTCTGGGGATGGTAGAACTTGCCAGAAATCAACATCTTTTACATAGTATTTAAGAATTCCTCATGTCACAGTCTTTTCATGATTGTTCATTAAGCCTCTTAGGTTAAATAATATATATAAGAGGTTACTTAGTAGTGATGATAAGCATATTAAAATGATAATTTGGACAAGCTAACTAAATCTATACTTTCATTATTACAAAGTATCAATTCTGCTCTTGCTAACCAAGACATGTTGGGTTTTATGTTAATGACATGATTTAAAAATTTTTTTTCATGGAATGTTGGTCAGCATTTAAATGATAAACCATTTTGGAGGGGTTAGGTGTTTTTGTGCATTGAATTCTAGTTATTTTATAGTAACAATTATAGCTGGTGATTTATTATTTATGCTGTGCCAGACATTGTTAAAGAGACCTGATTGATTTGTTCACCCTTCACAAAACCCTTTATGGAAGATACTTCCCCCGTATCAGGAAACTAAGGCACAGTAAAAGCTGTAAATGACAGAGCCAAGATAATGAGCCCAGATTTGGTCCTTAAACTTAAAAAAAAAAAAAAATAGGTGAAGAGGTACCCCAAATAAAAATTGTGTTCGTATCTGTAGAATAGAAGGCCTGATGTTGGTTTGTTTTTGTTGATTTTACACTCAGACTATTTTGACTTGAGAAGCGTATGTGTTGATTGTGAAATGGTATACCTAACAGAGCTTCACAAGGACTATATACAGTTGCACTCTTAGTAGGATTCTACTGAGACCTAGTGAGGATTTTCACATAGTTTTAAGCTAAATGTGGATCATATTGCTAAGTTTCACAGTTGATGAGAACCTCCTGTGTGTTCTGGGCTCTGTTGGATAGGATAGTTATGTCGAGACTCAAGTGAAGGCTGACACTTCACCTTTTTTACTTAAGCTCTCTGCTTTTGCTTTTTTTTTTTTTTTTTTAAATAAGCCAAGTAAGCAAGAAGAAAAGTGAGAGATAATGAATGCTTCAGTGAGAAAGGACAGGTGTGCTACATAGTTTGAGCTAATAAGTTACAACCTAGGGGAAAGACCTGGGAACTACTGTACTATTCTCTTGAAAATATGGCCCAGTAAGCTGCTACATCCAGTTCAACTAACAAAATCCTGTATACCACAGAGAAGAATAAAGAGAAAACCAAACTGACAAACATCCTTCTTTTATTTAAGACCAAACTGCAGCTGGAATACCCAGTACAGTTCTGCTTACTACACTTCAAGAAAGATCTGAAAGCGGAAAAAAGAACCAAAGAAGGGCAGTTCAAGCGACCAAAGGGTGGGTGGAAGGTGCTGCAGTATGAATACTGTACGAATATTTTGACTCTGGTCTGAAAAGATAAAAGAATTATCGAAAACTACATGGAATAATTGAAGTCCCTTCAAGTTTGAAAGTAAGCATTTTAGGACAAATAAAAGGAAATTCAACTTTGTACTTGTGGAAACTAATCCCTAAATATGAAGAGGTAATATTGACTCATGGGTGGCAGATCCATGATAAGTTATTGGAAACTAGGATGTCTGAATATCAAGGAAGACAGCCATAGTCTCTAACAGTGCCTCTCTTGGTCTGTCTCACACTAAATTGGATGGTAAAGGTATGGTCCAGTATAAAGTTTTTCTTGGTTATCTCTTAAAGGTCAGTTCCACTCATACCAGTGTTGGCAGGTCTTGCCTTCGTTTATTCCAGTGCCAGTATTTTCTGCTTAACTGTTTGTTTTGTTGGCATCTGAGTTATTGTATACCATGTGCAGTTTACATCTAACCACTCCTTCCCAGGTTAATTCCACTTATACTTGACATCCAACCATGAGGGCCCATCTCTTTCTCACCTCTTGCCTAGACAGTATGTTCAACACACATTTACTGAACCCTTACTGTCAGCAAAACATTATACTGGATAATTGGAGAATAGATAATTAATTTAGTTAAGTATCTACTGAGCACAATCTAGAGAATCATTACAGTATGGCCACATCTTGAGTGTATTGTGGTGGTACTTCATGCCGTTCATATCCTAATATAATTATAAAACACAATATACTATCAAAGATAAGTAATTTTATGGTTGTCTGCCATTTTAAATTGCCTACTATTTGTATCCCAAAACTACAAATAATGGAGAAAACCTGTGATAAGCAGATTTGTTGTGCAGTGGTTAATATACTAGAGTAATACTAAATTGTTAACTCCTGGCTCAGGCAAACAAATAGATAATCCCCAAAATAACAAGTATTTAACTTTGTATTAAAGCAGACCCTGGGTGCTATAATTAGATTTTGAGGCAGACAGCTGTTACCCCATGGACTTAACTATATTCTGTATTGGAAAAAAAATTGTTTACCAGATCAGACTTTTAGTGATCTACTTGTACATTTTATAGGGGACATATTCTGTGTGTATAGTTAATAACTTTATAGTGTTATAAAATGTTTTTGATTCCTTGGTTCCCTGTTAGGATATGAAGCTTGTTTATCATAACATTGATTCCATCACTTTTGAATTTTTGTTGTATTTTTGCCACATTTAAACTGTCAAAATCTGGAAAGTGTAAAGCCTTTTATAACAATTTCTAAAATGTGGTAGGATTATTACACATAAATGAAGGGAGGTAAAATGAAGGTTATTTTATCTGTGTTAAAAACAAACTTTTTTTAGTCTGCCCTAACTTAAGAAGGCAGGAGGTACCAGGTGAGAATTAAAATTTTGGCTTCATTTTTGTTGCTGTTTTTATTTTGAATCAAGTTGGAAATGCTTTTATAGTTTTATTTTCAAGGACACAATAAAAATTGATAAAAACTGAATTTAGCATTTATTTCAAGATTATAAATAACTAAATGTATTTTATGCCATTACATAATCATTAGCATTGGATTGGTTTTCAACGTAGAGGTTCTGTGTATTAACAGTTATCTGTGCAGATCGTGGGTGTTTTGTTCTCTTATCTCCCCTCTCCATTTCCTTTCTAATTGAACGTAAGGCCTAATAGAGGAGAAAATTAAGTTGTGTGTTCACATGAGGTTTTTGTTGTTTTTTTTTAATTGTACTGTTTGGGTTTCTTTACTTTTAGGGGTTCCATTTGCCAGGAAATAACCTTGTTCACTTTCAAGTACAATAACAGTATTTGACAGCTCTTTAAGTGTGGTAAATTAGAAAGCAGGCACCCCCCACCCCGTGGTTCTGGTAGCTGTAGAGTTAAATTGTCTTAGTCTGTGTACTGTGGTTTTCCGTGTATATTAAAGGCTGTCAATATTACTAAGCACTTTCTGTGCCAAGTTGTATGTTTTCCAAATAATATCCCTACTTAACCTTAAAATCACTTGTCTTCTGTGGGATCCCCACCATATGGACAAAATTTTTTGCATATACATTCATTCCGTACTACCTTCTAACTTAGCAAGGTTAAAAAGTAGATTAAGTATATTTCAAGATTGAAGGCTATTTGGAGCGTGGGCACTTCAAGCTGGCTTTTCCAAACTTCAGGTTTTTTGAGTCTGTTGTTGTGCTGCCCTTTAAAGAAATAATAAAAATGTTCCTTCTTGTAAAATAGGGCAACTTGAGCAATAGCCAGGAATTGGGATCATCGAAGCCCTTAGGTGTCCCAGAAAGGAAATGCTCTCAATTTTCGGTGATGACTTGATAGATGAATAAACAACTCGCCTTCAACTATTAGTTTTCCTGAGATAGTCTATTCATTGTGGAAGATGACTCTTTGCTCTTAAGTGTTTTCTCTGTCTCTTCCTACAACAGTGTTAATGTTTGTGCATTTGTAAAGCTTGTTCACTATTCACCCTTTGTGGAGTTTGGGGGCATAAAAAGTTGAGGCATGTAAATTTCATTAGTAACAGTTTGTAAAGAAAGAAGTTAAAAAGCCTTTGTAATCCGGGTGTGTTGCAGATCACATTGCTTTGAATGCTGGAGAGCGTAAAATAAACTGGTTTTAGGTGCTTTAAAAAGAAATTTTGGTTTTTCTGTAGACAGTTTGTTTTTGAGGTTTTAGAGCTATATTCTTTAATGTAATCATTGCCCTTGAAACTGGGGGTGGGGGTAGAGGCATGGAAGCTGCAAAATTTAGAGCCATCTGAAATCCTCATACATGTACTTAATAGATTTAAAGTAAGGTGGTTGTCATGGAGATCATACTACACACTGCCACCAAAATAACATAGCTTAATACATTATGTGGCTACCAGACTTAATGAGTGTTCTTTTTATTTGTTGGTGTTTCTGACTCCTAAGTAATGGGTTTATGTGTATACTTTATTAGCATCTAATAAATGAGGTGTTTAATAATAAAATGGCTAATGTATACATCAAAAGCAAATGTATACACAGAAGCACAAGAAAGATTGACATTAGCTTTGTTCACAGAATTATACTAGGACGTCAAATGATAATCCAACCTTTTCTTCCAAATACTTCCTGCAGTTTGCATGAGAAAGTATAGCCTTCATGTGGGATTTATCAGCTTATTGAAAGTGCTCTCACTTAGGAGATCTGCCCACCAGAAAGCCATTATGCAACTGCTGATTTCGTTGAGACCAGGTATCTTTTGCTGTCCTGGATCCTCAAACTCTTCACTCCCTCTGCCTACACACTTGGAAGCATTTTTGCTAGTTTGTATCCTGATAGTAATCATGAAAACAGGTAAATTTTTCATGGCTCAACATTTGTGCGATTGCACTATTAGCACTATAGGAAAAGGAATAATATACTGCTGGGTGTGGTGGTACACACCCTTAATCATAGCATGCTACAGAGACCCCGCCTCAAAAGAAGATCCAGTAGCACCTCACAGACCCAACATTCATATCCCAAGATTAGGTAACCACAAATCATTCAAATGAAAACAATCTATTGGGGAGGAAAAATGATTTTATTTCTGAATTTTGTGCTTCAAAATCAGATCATAATTATTTTATGAACTTGTCTTTTGGAATACTCAATGTTTAATTTGGGCAGTATTTGTTTTGAACTTAACTGGCTATTTTGCTTATAAGCACTGAAAAGCAACTTGCTATTTGGGTTAACTTGCATAATCTTGGATCACTTCATTTTAGGATTTGATATAGTCAAAATGGATCTTTGGATTTAAAAAGATGGAGAGAATCTTAAATCTATTTAAAAACAGGAAATGTCTTAACAGCTTAAAGCCTTTCGGTATAAAAATTTAATACAATAAGATTTACTTTGTATGGGTCACAATCACATCAATACACTGGCACTTAAGCACAAGGGCAATTTTTTTTAAAACTGGAGACCTTTAAAATTAGGCCATAGCATTAAAAAAAAAAAGTTCATGGTCTTACATTCAGCAAATTCACACAAAATAGTCTTTTGTAGAATAAAGGCCATAAAACTTCACATACGTTATAAGATTACATGTATTTACATGGCTCTTTTCTTCCCTAGGTATTTAGTTTTCACATACACCTCCCTGCAAAGCAAGCTTTGTAGGACGCTATCAAATAAAAATGCTCTTTGAAAAAGATTTGGTACATAAATGCCTAGCCACTGCGTTTAAGGAATGACCACTGGGCTGTCTACTTTATCTAATTCTAATAGCTCTAAATTCTCTTTACACATTTACCACAAACAGATGCAACTACTTACAAAGATGCCCATGATGCTATAATTTGGGTCCCTAGAACATGTAACTCAATTGTACACCTTGTTTGCAGTCTTGTATATTAGCTAAATGCTTATTGTCTGTTTGGTTTCCTGTTAGACAATTCTAAAAAAGCTGGTTACTGACCCCCCAAATCTAAGCTTCAATTTAGTTAAGCAAAACTACCAAGTACAATTATCCTGACATTCCATACAGTACATAAATGTCTGCATATTCTTGTAAATTAGCAGTTTTATATAAAACTTCCCTAAACTCAAACCAACTGATGGCTATGTAACCATCACAAAATTTAAAAGTAGTACTTAAGATTTTAAACCTGTACTTTAAGTAGGGTTTTAAGTTGAAATGTCATTGTTTCCTTATCTGAAGGGCTCAATGAAACAGGAACCCAGTGGCTTGGTGGCTTGGGGAGAACACTGGGTGATGGTGGTTCACTAAATTTAGCTCCAGCATAGTTCTGGTTAGTTTGAGGCTTAAAAAGCAAGCTTGGACTTGATAGGCTAGCATTCCAATTTGGGTTGTTGGTAAGGCTCTTGTTCTTTCCCCCATTCTGCATGGCCTGCCATGCAGCTGCCGATGGATTGTACCCATGTCCTCTTTCTTTTTTCTTATGAACAATCTTCATCTGGGAACTCTGATCCTTGGTCTTCTGTCTATTGTGCTGTTGTTGGTTCTTACTAACATTTCTAGATTGGGGGGCTGGAATGTTATACCTCTCTCCACCACCCATCTTCAGCTTCTTTGTCACCTGTAAGTAAATAAATGGAAACTAGTAAAATTTCAAGTACTTTTTTGAAGTTTCCATACCTCCAATTATAGAAGTGTTAGTAAAGAAAGACTAGCTGTCATGATGTCTCACCAAACCATTTACTTCAAAAATATTGAAGCAAGTCCTGAGTCAAATACCAGTTGTTGGTGAAAGCTAAATAAAATTAACAGCATTTATTCATTCAGTGTGCAGCCTAAGAAAATGACCCATACATTTAATTCACCACCACCCCTTTTGGGCAAGGTCTCTTTATACCACGCTGGTCTCCAATGTTAAGCTCTTTTACTCCAACCTCTTGAATGCTAGGATTTCAGGGTTATAGCATTACTGCAGTCTTAGTGGTTTAGAATTGCATCTATCATAAAATATTAGCCTCATGATGTGAATCTTTATACCTTTCAGTCTGCTTTTCAGATTGCAGGATTTCCACTCCTTGTCCTCTTCCCTGCTGCCAAGCCCAGGATAAGAGATGTTGCTTTCTGCTAGATCCTTTTCTTTGTCTCAAAACATAAGTTTTCATGAGCCAATCTGCTGATTTCAGCCTAGGAGCTGAGGCCAACATCGAGTCTCCTCAGCACACAAATTTGAGAGAAGTCCTAACTAGAAAAGGAAAAATAGTTACTTGAAAACAATCCAAGAAAGTGATCACTTAAACAAAGCTTCTAAAAGATGTATGAGACCATGACTTTGATGGTCTCATAAATGTCAACTTAAAACTCTTCGCGATATCTTGTAAAGCCTACCTGTCTACACGTTTTAAAGTCAAACTTAGCAAGCATTTGCTTTTGTAACCACACCAAGGGAACTAGAGACCATGTTTTTTAAGTTCCGTCCGGATTTTCTGCTTCCAACCCCACACACATTTTCACACCAAGGCTCTTCCCAACAACATACATGATGCTTTAGTTACGACTCTATACTCCCAGTCCCTTAATGGTAACATTTTTAACCACGCATGCCTCGCAAAAGTGAACAGTCATCCAGGTCCCTCACTGTTCTAATCAGTCAAACTAGTAAATACACCCTTCACAAGACTTGTCACAAGGTCCGCACTCCCAGCCAGCCACCCGAAATGCGAGCCCCAAGTTCGCTGCCTATGCCCCACGGCTCAGCTAGGTAGACGCGCTGCCCGGCCGGGCTTCCTCTTCAGCACGGCCCAACAATGGGGCCCGCGGTGGCCAACATGGCCGCCCCCGCCACACTCACCGACTTCGAGTTCGGGCGGCAGCGGCGACTCCCTCTCGACCTCCAAACCTCCCTCCCTTCCCAGGGAGAAACGATGCACGGACCAAACACTGCCCACGAGCAAGTCACGGACCCCAGTTCCGTCTTCGACCGAGCTCCTTCTACCTTTACCGACAAAATGGAGGCCGCTGCGAGCGCGGAAGAGGGCCGGCGCCTCCGTACCCAATGGGGACGCAGCTCCGCGCGTCGCGGCCAATGAGACGCCGGCCACCGCCTGTTGCTGGGGCAGGCCGGACCAAGTGCAGGCAGGCTGTTGTGGTGGTTTGAAATCCTGCGGGAGGAGCATGTCGGGAATAACTGCCCCGTCTTCGGCTGCTGCGCTGCGCGGCCTCTCCCGCGGGCAGGCCGGGCTGTGCAGCTGGTCTCAAGTTGGGCTCGGTGGTCGCGTAGCCAGTCTTTATGGGTAGGAAATACTCGGCTGCTTCGGTGACCTGGCCCCTACCCCGCTGCCCTGTCTTTGTTGCGGGTTCTCCCTGCCCTGCAGTCGTTTCGCAGCCCCCCGAGGCAGCAATGGGTCCGGTTCAACCCGCCCAGAGCCCTGCAACCATTCTGCACACAGCCGTCTCCACTTCTGCGGTCCCTCTCTGATCTAACTTCGGTTTTTCCCCGGATCTGAAACAGTCACCACCATCAGGGTCTGCTTTTTCTAAACAGCCCTGGCTGGTCCCTTACTACGTTTTTTTGAACTTGTTAAGTGGGGAAAATAAGGGAGGAAAAAGATGCCGCTCAAGGTTCGGAGATGAAAGAAGAGGGACATCTTTCGTTTTTTTGTTTTTGAAAAAAGAAAAGTAGTGGGCATCTCCAAATCAATGGTTTTATTTGTTGTTTTGTTGTGTGTGTGGCTTTTTTTTTTTTTTTTTTTTTTTTTCTGAGACAGTTTCTCTGTAGCTTTGGAGCCTGTCTTGGAACTCACTCTGCAGACAGGCTGGCCTTGAACTCAAAGAGATCCATCTGTCTCTGCCTCCAGAGTTCTGGGATTAAAGTCGTGTGCCACCACCACCACCTGGCAATCAATGGTTTTAAAGGTGAACACTAAATTCTATAAATAATTCTGAGGGCAAATGATCCAAAATCTATCATTTTATGCTGGGTATTTTGGCTCATTCCTGTAATCTCAACTTCTCAATTTAGAGGAGAGTCTGGACTATATAGCAAAACTCTGTCTCAACGAAACAAAAACATTTCACATTGGCTCCAAATTGTGATGCAGTTGTCCCCAGAATTTTGCAACCCTGTACACGTATATCATGTGTGCTTACTCCGCACCCCACTTACACTAGCTTTTTGCTTATTTCATTTCATCCTTACAGCAGTTTTAAGGACAAGGTTGTTTTTGATCTCCATTGTACCAGGGAAGTATCTTGAGATTCAGAAACTCTCAGTGGTACATTTCTTCCAAGTATGATGCTGTAGTGACATTCCAGAGCTTAAATTCATGTTTATTTCCTCCCTGTGCCTAAAAGGTGCTTGACCTAGAGGACACACAGATTGTTGCTCACATTGCCAGGAGGTTAGGTAGCATGAAGCCCAGGTCTTGCAATCTGGCAGAATTTGCTCTCTCCATAAGGTCAGAGTCAAACTGCCCTTGGGAGATCATGGTTCTGGCTTTCTCCATCTGTAGCTCATTCATTAATAGTTGCCAACAGCAACAAGAGCTCTGAACTGGGGACCATGTGTGAAAAATAATGCCTCCTCAGAACACCGGATCATCCTGCCTGCCTATCTGATTCCTGTTTTATTAATTTGTGTGTATGGACATCTCCATTGTATGCTTGTAGTGCCCTGGGATGCCAGAAGAGGGCTCCGATCCTGGGTAAGGCATTACAGGAGATCTGCAGCCATCCTGTGCAAAGCCCACGAGTGCGCTTAACCACTGAGAGCCATCTCTTCAGTCTCCATACCAATCTTAAAAAAAAAAAAAAGTTTTTAATCCCAACACTTGGGAGGCTTAAAGCAGGTAGATATCCGTGAGTTCAAGGCTGGTCTGGTCTACAGAACGAATTCCAGGACTGCTAGGGCTGTTACACAGAGAGACCCTGCCTCAAGAAAAATCAGTTCCACAAACACAATCTAGTCATTGGTTCTCAGTTCAAGTAGAAAAATGTTAGTCAGGCCTGGTGGCACACGCCTTTGATCCCGGGACAGCCAGGGCTATACAGGGAAAACCTGACTTGGAAAAAAAAAAAAAAAGGAAAATGCTGATGTGTTTACACATCTTGGTGCTGGGGCAAATAGCTAACAAAGGCAGCGGTATTTAAAGGCAGCAGTATTTTGCTTCTTTTTGAGACCAGGTCTTACTATATAGCCTTGGCTGGCCTTGAACTGAGAACTGCCTACTTCTTGTCTCCTAGTGCTGGGACTAAAGGCGGGGTAGTTTGTTTGTTTATTATTTGTATTTTATGTATATTGGTGTTTTGGCTTTGCGAAGGTATCCGATCCCCTGAAATAGGAGTTATAGACAGTTGTAGCAGCCATGTGGGTGCTGGGAATTGAACCCAATTCCTCTAGAAGAGCAGCCAGTGCTCTTAACCCCATGAGTCAGCCCCCAAAGGCTGGGTGTTTGATTTAAAACATTTATTTAGTCAAAATTTATCTAGCTGGGCGATTTGCCACACCTTAGGGTTATAAAGATAAATGAAGCCTTATCTATCCGAAAGATGCCAAAAATGCCAGGTGTTGGTGGCACACGCCTTTAATCCCAGCACTCAGGAGGCAGAGGCAGGTGGATCTCTGAATTCAAGGCCAGCCTGGTCTACAAATTGAGTTCCAGGACAGGCTCCAAAGCAATACAGAGAAACGCTGTCTCGAAAAACACCCAAAAAAAGGAGGTCAAAAACCCTTTTCTATTTATCAGAGAAAGGAGCTAAGCTTTGTGGACATTCATCCTGTTTTTCTCCAGCATTAAAAAAAAAAAAAAAAGTGCCAGCTACAAACATAAACGACTTACTGGTGCTAGGGAATTAGAAGTTTACCTGTTACTGCTAAAGAGGCTCATCCTGAAGGTTTTCCCACAGGAGAATCTCTTGAACTCACAGAGATCTGCCTGCCTCTGCCTCCTAAGCGCTGGGATTAAAGACGTGTACCACCACTGCCCATCAAATATTTTCACTATATATCAGTAAAAGTGTGGGTAGGTAGGGGGTACTCAGTGGTAAAGTGTTGGCTGTGAAATATGAGGACTTGAATTCAGAACCCCTGGGCTCACACAGAAGTTTTAACTAGTGCGGGAGGAAAATAAATGATTCTGGGAACTGATGTGTTGCAGTCTAGCCAGTGAGCCCCAGATTCAGTCAAAAAATGAAATGGAGAACTTCGACATAGTGGCAACACCTTTAACTCCAGCACTTGGCGGGCAGAAGCAGGTGAATCTCTGAGTCCCAGGCTCTAAGCCAGTCTTAGTGAGAGCCTGTGTCAAGTAGAAAAAAGTGGGGCTGACTTGGTAGCTCAGCTGGTACAGGCCCTTCCTGCCAACCCTGCCAACCTGAGCTCTGGGACCCACATGGTGGAGAGAGAAAACAGACTCCCACAAGTTGTCCTCTAATGTCTACACCGCACCGTGGCATACACATGCACACACAACAGATGAAGAAATAATGTAAGCAAATGATGTCATAAGCCACCAAGGAGTGTCAGCCTCTGACCTCAACAGGCACACATGTGCTGGCATAGACACACACACACACACACACACACACAGTTTTCTAAATACTCACCACCTAATCTAAATGGAAGTAGAATGAAAAGAAAGTATCTAAAAGAGGACAGGCCAAGTGACTGCCGAGGTCTAGACTCTGGAGGGCTAAGGGGATTGGCAAGGTCACCCTGTGGACTACCCCTTTACAAGTTTCTAGTCTACTAATTGGCTTGTAGACTGGTCGCTTAAGGCTTATTCTTTCTTCTCTAAGCTTGTTTATAAATTCGGGGTCAGTTTGGATGTCTGCAGGTCTGCCAGCTGATGGCTTGCTTTAGTTTGTCAGAAAATCCATACCTACCAAAATGGTAATGGGAAGCACCAGCCTGTGGGTCTATGAGATTGGGAGATTCCGGACCCTTACATCCTTACCAAACTGGTACGAAAACCCACCCCTCCTTCCGCAGGCACACCGTGCATTTGTTTCCTGGGGAAGCATCTGGGGCTGGTTGCACAAGCTCACACATTCCCGAGACCTTGCAAGTCTATTGTCAGCCATGCCAGTCATCTGATTCTAATTACCAAATGGAGCACAGGAAGTCCGTGGGAAACTCCCACAGCTCTCATGATGCTCAGGGAGGGGTTCAGCCTTCAAGACTTTAAAGAACTCTGCTGCCTGAGCTACAGAACAACACCCTGCATTCAGGGTCTTGGGGGATGGGCCCTGAGTGTTCCAGTCCAGCTGAGTTCAGTGTCTCATTAGTTCAGATCCTGTTCTGAGCGATTCTCAGAAGTCCCTTGTCATGGAGCTGTGTGTGTGTGAGTCCCTGTTCCCTGTGTAAGCTCTCAGCAACACAGGAGAGAACATTTCCTAAACACCCAGGGTTGTTTAGCTTAGGTCTCTTGTGGAAATGGGTTGTTTGAACAGGACCTCATGAACCTCAGGCTGGCCTCAAACTTGCTTTGCAGCTGAGAATGGTCTTGAATGACCTCCTGCTGCACTTCCCAAGGTCTGGGATTATAGGTGTAATCCTTAATGCCCAGACTACTTTATTCTTTTGAAAACATCACTATATTATAAACATGTTTCCCTGTATATACAAACATGCATGTGTGACTATTGGTAGAATTTTATGCTATGACCATGTGTCATTAATTTTACAGTCAGCCACTGTTTACAGTTTCCTGCTATTGTATGTTGACCTGGATTTCCTTATACATTTTCACCTCCTTAAATAAATTTTCCTTAAATTGCCAGCTATGAAAATATCAGGTCATGCGGTAAACATATAGGTTAAGTGCTGACTACTTTTTTGTCAACTTGGTGCAAGCTAGGGTCATCTAGGAAGAGGGAACCACAACTGAGAAAATGCCTCCATCAGATTAGTCTGTAAGCAAGTCTGTTGGGCATTTTCTTGATTAATGATTGGATGTGAAGGCCCAGCCTATTGTGGGCAATGACACCCTGGGCAGGTGGTCTTGGGTTGTGTAGGAAAACAAGCTGAGCCTGTGATGGTAGTGCACATATTTAACCCTAGCACTCAAGTTCTGGAACTGTGAGTTCCAGAACAGCCAAGGCTACCTAGAGAAACTCTGTCTGGGAAAACCAAAATAAGAAAAATTCTGTGCCCATTTAAGTACCAATAGTCAGGGTGCAAGTCAACTCCAAGTCCCAGCCCCAGAGGTACTCTTCTTGTTAGTAATGGCTACTCATCTGACTTTGGATCTGTAAGATCTGGTGAAATAATTAAAATAGTTTTTTAAAGGTGTTTTTAAGATTACATACTATATATGGCCTCTCATACAATATGTCCCATGGATCAGCTCTTAGTTCCACAGAACATGGCGCTAATAAGGTCTCCCAATTCACTGAAATCAACATCTTCCCTGGCTGCCAACTTGTCAGCTGATAAGCTACAAACATCTGGAATTTTCCATTGACTAAAGTAAGCCAATGTTTGCTGTCTGGCTTGTAAATTTGGTTCGGGAAGAGATCTCGAAAATCAACATCCTGTGTACAAAGAGCTCATCTTTTGCTACAGGAAAAAAATTAAGCAAATTTCCATTGTTTTCATAGATGATTAAAACAGCTTGGCCTAGTTGACAGATAATGCAAGTTCTACTCTTGGGAACAGCAGGCAACCAGGGAGCCCACAGCTAAAGTAGAAGGAAGTGGACTGACTTACTAGAGACCATCTGAGCCTCTCTTCTTCTTGGGGGAGGATCCCCCCAATGTGTTCCCGGCTGCCCTGGAACTCACAACTCTCCTGCTTCAGGGTCCAACTGTGGTCTGGGGATTCCAGTGCATTCTGCTTGAACTTTCCAGTCATCCCTTCACCCTAGTCTGCTTTGTTGTAGGTGTTATGTGACGTTCATGAGCATCATCTTTTGCATGCTGCAAATGCACTGATCTAAGCTGGAAACATACAGCTCAGAGGTATATTGCTGGCCTAACGTGCACAAGGCTATAGGTTAAAACCCAGCACCACCCAAAAAACAAATATACTAATTGGCTAATAATGGTGTGTGCTTAGCACTTTACTGTAAGCAAGACACTGTAGTAAAGTATTCTACACACATACACACACACCCCCCCACACACACAGGCTCACATACACACTCTTACTCTCTTACTCACATACCCCACACACACACCCATACACACACACACACACACACACACACACCTACACACACCACACACACACACACACACAGGGTTTCTCTGTGTAGCACTGGCTGTCTTGGAACTCGATCTGTAGACCAAGCTGGCCTTGAACCCAGAGATCTGTCTGCCTCTGCCTCCCCAGTGTCGGGATTAAAGGTGTGTAGCACCTGCCCAGAGTTCAGGCTTTTTTTTTTTTAATGGGATTTTATTAGTAGTATTCAAGGCTGGGGAGGTCTCAAATATTAGACAGTAGATGAAGGCATCCACCTCGGGTTTTTCAGGATCTTGTTAGTCAGAGAAAGAATCAGACACTAGGGCTGGTGAGATGTCTCAGTGGGTAAGAGCTTGCTTCCAAGCCCATCAACCTGATACCCACAACCTACATGCCCTAAAGTGAGAGCTGATTAAGGAGAGTTGACCTCTGACCTCCACACACATCACATGCCCTCCCCCAGACTAAAGAAAAGGTAGTTAAAAACATGTTTTAACATAAACCAAACAAAGAAACTGAGAGTGTCCGACAGACTTGACAAGCCTGATAGCCAATGTGAGAGACACACATTTCTCTTCAGAGTATCTTCATCCCGGCCAGGCAAGTCACAGGAGGACAGTTCTGAGCCAGACACACTCTGGGCCGCGTACAGCCTCCGAGAGAAAACTGCATGCCCAGATGCTTAGTGAGCCCATTTTATGGACATGTTGATGCAAAACCACAATGTTCCCCTCAAAAGAGATCAAAGACAGTTTATAATGGAACCAAGGATGGGTGACCAACCATGTCTGGGGTAGCCCCAAATTCCATCTTACAACTTGGAAGCAGTCTCCGGCCATTTTAATAGTAATCCAGGCTCTTTTCAGGCACATTAAGGGAAAACATTTGGAAGATTACCACGAAGGAAGGTTCTGCTAGAGGCCTCTGAAGCTAGCTAATGACACTCTTAGCTTTCCGGTTGGTTGGAGAGTAGGGCTCTGTTGTTTGTACATTCCAAAGGATTTACCTAATGGTCACAAAGCTGTTAAGTCAGGTGTAGAGGAGGCCAATAAATGTCTATTATGAGGGCTAAAGATATCCCAAGGTAATTTGGCTCTGTATTTGTGATATTCCAACCTCTCCACAATTTTGATTCATTTTGTTTATTTCTTTTTAGACAGGATTTCATGTGACCCAGGCTGGTCATGAACTCTAAATGTAGCAAAGTGACTCTGACCTTCACCTCACACATGTAAAGGCTATCAATGTAGACTGCCACATTCTGCTTTTTCTTTTTTTCTATTTTTTTCTTTTTTGTTTCTCTCTTTTTTTTTTTTTTTTTTTTTTTGACAGAATGACAGAGTCCCATTGGAACAGGCTGACCTAGAACTTACTATGTATCCCAGGCATAGGCAATTTTCCTACCTCAGCCTTGGACATAACTCAGAGCAATCCCCTTCCTCTTCCCCTTTCAAGCTGAACTCTGTAAGAATCCTAGGCAGGGTCTGGTGTTGCACACCTGTGATCCTAAAACTAGAGTCAGAGGTGGAAAGATGGTGAGATACATAGTAGGACCCTGTCCCCAAGAGCAAAGTAAAAGAACCTGGAGTGGTGACACAGAGGATGAGCCATCCTCAGCTGTTGTGGAATATTAGCTTAAGATATGTTACATTCATTTGTCCTGTGGAGTATTTGTCTAATGATGCAAAAATGCCTTGCATTCTTTTATGCACTTGTTTAACCCTGTAAAGCTGTGTTACTGTGCCTGCCTAAAACACCTGATTGATCTAACAAAGAGCTGACCAGCCAATAGCAAGGCAGGAGAGGGGTAGGCAGGGCTGCCGGGCAGACAGAATAAATAGAAGATGGAGGAGTGAGAAAAGGGGCCAGCCACGCAGCCACACAACTAGCCACGGAGTAAGCAGTAAAGAAAGACATATAGAAAAAGAGGAAGATAAAAGCCCAGAGGCAAAAGGTAAGCGGGATAAGAAAAGCTGGCTAGAAACAAGCCAAGCTAAGGCAGGGCATTCATAAGTAACAATAAGTCTCTGTGTATTTATTTGGGAGCTGGGCAGCAGGCCCCCAAAGAGTAAAAATAACAACAAAAACAAAACAACACTCAGCTACATAATCAACTTTGAGACCAGCCTGGGATATGTGAGAAAAATGGAAGGAAGGAGGAAGAAAAAAGCGCCGAGGAGTTGGGAGAGTGATTTTCTAGCAAGCATAAAGCCTGTGCTCCATCCTCAGAAGCTCCTGCTGGCACACACCTCTAATCCCATTTGGGTTCAAGATCATGACCAAAAAAGATGGTTTAGTGGATAAGAGCATCACAGCCTGAGTTGATCCCGAGGCCCCACATGAAAGGGGAAAACCAATGCTCATAATTTGTCCCATGACTTTTCCATGATTGCTTTGGGGTGCTCGCACTCACAGGGAGACTTATCCTCAACCATATAGTGAGTAAGACCAGTCTGGGCAACATGAGATCCTGCCTCAACATGGGAAAGAAAAGAAAAAAGAATAAATAAACCAACAGCACAACAGCATCAGTTCAAAAAGCAAAAGCGGCACAAGGAAGCAATGCACTGTGTTCTCTGTGCAGGATGGCTGTCTCCGTATCCGAGAACAGAAAATGTTGCTCCCAGGTCTCATTCAGGACTCAGTTCTGTGATACGCAAAGCCTCAGCTGACTGCGGGGAGCAGGAGAGTAAGTCTCTCTCTCTCTCTCTTTCTTTCTCTCTCTCTCTCTCTCTCTCTCTCTCTCTCTCTCTCTCTCTCTCATGCTGCAGTTGGGCACTAGGCCAATAAATTTGAGAAATACTATGTGGGTTCTAGAATTTCTAGAATTTGCTCCCTGATAAGTCCTGAAAAACTCTCCTCCCTTTGTGACCACCCTGGCAAACTCTCTGGAAAGAAAACATTGGGTTAGGTTTAAAGTCCAAAATAGGAAGCTTACATTAGAATCGCTCTGGAATGTAGGGAATTTTAAAATGTGTTTTTAAGGGTGTTCTGTTTTTATCTTGTTTTCATTAATGAGTGGGAATAATTGGCTCAATGCCTCAGCCAAAGAAGGGAGGCATCCACTAGTAACCCTAAGTGTTTTTCCCGATCCCGTTGCAGCCTCTGGCAGTGAATGGGATGTTGTACAGGTTACAGAGGATTACCACAGTGCCTGGATATGCGAGGTAGTATGACAGAGAAAAGTGCTTTCCACCAAGCCTGATGTTCAAGCCCAGGGACCCACATGATGGAAGGAGAGAACTGACTCTCAAATTGTTGACTCCCACCAGAGTGCCAAGGCATGGTCAGTGGAGGCACACCTTTAATCCCAGCATGCAGGAGGCAGAGGTAGGTGGATCTTTGTGAGTTTGAGGCCAGCCTGGTCTAGAGAGTGAGTTCCAGGACAGTCAGGACCACACAGAGAAACTCTATTGAAAAAGAAAACAAAAAACAAACAAACCAAAGAGTTCAAGACAGCTGGATATGGTGGTGTACCCCCATAATTCCAGCACTCAGGAGGCTAAGGCAGGAGGGTGCTGCAAACCCCAGGCTACCCTACCTGGTAATAACCAAGCCAGCTAGAGCAATATAGAAACACATTTACACTCATTTTACTTTGTGTATGTGTGTGTGTGTGTGCTCATGCCCGGCACATATGTGTGCAGCACGCATGCTCATGCACATGAAGGGTACCCACAAAGGCCCAAACATGAAATCAGATCCCCTGGAACTACAGCTATAGGTAGGTGGGAGCTGCCTGGTTTGGGTGCTGGGAACTGAACTTCGTAACTCTACAACAAGAGCAGTAAACACTTTTTTAAAAAAGATATCTTTGTTTTATTTATGTATGAGTATTTAGCCTCCATGTAGTATGTATACCACATATATGGACAATGCCCTCAGAGGTCAGAAGAGAGCATCACAGACCTTGAAATGGGAATTACTGATGGGTGTGAGTCCCCATGTAGGTTCTGAGATCAAACACAAGTCCTCTGCAAGAACTACTACTGTTTTTCTTTGGAGGAGGGTGAGGGAGTGTTGGTTGGCTTTTTTCCAGACAGAGTTTTTCCATGAAGCCCTGGCTGTCCTGTACCAGGCTGGTCTAAAATTCAGAGATCTGCCTGCCTCTGCCTCCTGAGAGCTGGGATTAAAAGCATGTGCCACCATCACAGGCAAAACCAGTGTTCTTAACTGTTAAGACATCTCTCCAGCCCTGAAAATCCTCCCCCTAATACCGAAAACAAACAGGCTACAGAGTTGGCTCAGCAGTTAAGTGTAGGCAGAGTTTTTCATCAGGACTGCCAGTCAGCTCCCAAATAACCACACAGAGGCTTATTATTAATTATAAATGCTTGGCCAATAGCTGAGGCTTCTTACTAACTAGCTCTAACAACTTAAATTAACCCATATTTCTTATCTACACTCTGCCATGTGTCAGTACCTTTTTTCAAAAGGGAACATTCATCTTGCTTCTCCTCACAACTCTTGAGACTCCTTTCTTCTTCCCAAGCTCTCTTTGTCTGCAAGTCCTGCCTAGCCTGTCCACTACCTGGTCAGTGAGCTCTTTTATTAATCAGTGAAAGTAATACCTATTTGCAGTGTACAAAGATTGTTCCACAGGAGCTAAGAGTGAGTGCTGTTCTTCCAGAGGACCCAGATTCAGTTCCCAGCATCCACATGGTGTCTCATGACTGTTTGAACTCTAGTTCCATGATTCTTCTGACCTGTGTGGACACCAGGCATGCACACAGTGTACATACATATATTCAGGCAGAACACACACGCATACACATAACATAGAATAAGATGAAAGGATGAAAATACAGCTTAACTCTCCAATGACCACTAAAAGTTAGAAATTTAGAAAAAGTCCATCAGCAAGTATTTAAAAATCACCCTAGCTGCATGCAAAGCTCAGGAAAAAAGAAAAACACATGAAATAGCTTGATCACGATGACTGGTTTCTGGATATTATTATTATTCATAATCACCTAGTTTCTGAAGAATGTTGTTATCCACAACACTCTAAGAACTGTTATGGATCATCCTGTCCACAAAGAAAATTAATAACTAAGAGATGGGACTCATAGCAAAAAGGGAAAGACAGAGAAAAGAAGAGCCTCTGCTAACAGATATAGATAACTCCCTGACTGGAAAGTACATTCTCCCAGCCGCTCAAGGACAAGGCCACTGAGCCCTCTGGTTCTTGAGAAAAGAAAACCCCCTAAACTTGCAGGTGTGCTAAATCTCTGTAACCTAGGAAACTGTACTAACCATTCCAAGTTTTGAATTATCCCATGACCTTGCTTTTAGGCCTAATGAAAATAACAGGCTAGCTTTGAAACTGGCCTTGTTAGCTTTGATGTAAATCCTATAAAAGCTATCTCAATTCTGCCCTCAAGGTCCTTGGTCCTCTACCCCTGCGTGGCGTATGACTATGGACCCCAGTGCACTTGGAATAAAAACTCCCCATGCTATTTGCATCAAGACCACTTCTTGTGAGTGATTTGTAGTGTTGTCTTTCCTGAGTGGGAGCGTGAAGGTCCACGCTCTGCTGGCCTTACAAAACAAATCTAAAAAAATAAACTACTCCTCGACACCCCCCCCCCCGCAAAATAAAACAAAACAAAAACCTGTGAGCTAAGCAGGATGGGGATGCCTGTAATCCCAGTACTTAGAAAGAGGCAGGGCTAGGAAGAAAAGAAGTAGATGAGGAGGTTAGAAGGATAGGAAGAGGAGGGAGGAGGCCTGAGACTCAGGATGGCATGGTTGCTAGACACCAGGTGCTTTGGCAGCCCACCCTCAGGGACTCAGCACCAGCAGCCACATGATCACAGGCCCCCAATGGCAACACTCATTCTCTTTAAAAGGTTCCTGCCATCATAGACTGCTCTCTCACTCTCTCATTGTCTCTGTCTCTCTCTCTCCTGCCCCTCTCTGAGAGATGTCCTTTTGCTTTCCCCATCCCCACAATAAATCCCTCAAGTGAGATCATGGTGTGATCTTCGAGGCATACTCTGGCAGTGAGCTGCCAAGGTGCTCCACCCCTTAACCATACTATTGGTGTTATGTGACTCGAGAGGGTGTCCTGGCGCCTGCATGCATCCCCCTTGGGAGGTCTATGCCACACTGGGATCCTACCCCTTATCTCCAGTCCACCTGAAACAGACTCACTTTCCAGCTCTCAGACTGATGCGCACCCATTCAACAATGCCAACTGGTAAGTTTTCCCATTGGTCAGTGTAAACGCTTCCCTGAATCTGAGGGAGTGACCACTGAGCATCCAGCAGCCCTCTGGTATTCTTGGAGGCAGAGGTACTGTAAGAGCCAAAGTTACATTTTAAGTTCTAATTATTATGCCTAAGAGATTCATGAAACAAAAATGTCTCTGCTCTTCAAGCCCCTTGCTCAAAGACAGTTATTCCTGAAATGTTGCGGGCTATTGTTTTATGGGAGATAACAAGCCATGCGTTTTTCACTCCCCTAAACAAGTTTGTTTGGCCCATCTGCACCAAATGTGCTTGATCATCTGTGGGCAGGAGGTTCATAGGTGGGAAATACATCAGAATGTGTGCTTGCCCCTGATTGGATGTAGATAGGCTGGAGGAACATCAGGGTGTGTTCTTGCCCATGATTGGACCTGATGGGACATGCAATGAATTATGGGTTTTCCTTCTTAAGTGACTGCAAACCATGATTAGGAGACATTTCCCAGGGACCTAGGTATGGACCTGGCCAGAGCCCATCCACCTGGTCAGTATTTAATTAAAGCTTGCTTCATATATGGCTTTAAACCCTGGTAGTGGTCTTATTCTCGATCCATGGGATTGATACATGGTCTTCAAGACTATGGTCACCCTCTTCATCAACCCCCCCCCCCGACCTTTTCATTTGGGCAAGGCTTCATTGTTGAGCTAGGTCCTCACTTTTGGCTTCATTAGAAAGTCCTGGTACCAGGGGCCAAGTCTCCTCAGGTTTTAGCTCAGGCCCCGTTCAATTAGGTGGCAACCCCGCTGTTCAGCTTGTGCCTTCCTTGTTTGGTCCCCTAGGTCCTAGAGATGCCTAGGTACGTATGGATCATATTTTTGTGAATTTGATTCCAAATTCTAGAGTCTGATTCTTCAGCTGCTGCTTCCCTCTGGCCCATTGTGCCTTCCATGTGGGAACCTATGTGTTTCTCAGTCCCTGGTTATTTCTCCTTGTCCCTCAACCATTCCTCTCCTTGTCCTATGCTACAAGTGTCTTCCTGACTCCTGGAGCCACCTTTAGGGCTCTCACCACATTGGGCAGGCAACTTTCTTTGTTGGCTCTGGCCTTCTGCACTCCTATGTTTCTCTGCCCCCTACCCCCTACTCCTGGCTGTCTCTAGCTGCAGCCTGCAGCCCCTCAGCTTAGGCGCTCAGCTCCCCCTTGGGGCTTATAGGAAACACCCACACCACATTCTGCTTCCATACTCTCTCTTCCTCCACATACTCCCATTTTATCAAAACAGCCTGGCTTCACGACAGATCAATGGCCAAAAAGTTGGCAAGCTTGATTTTCAAATTCTCACAAATCATAACCACTGCTACTACTGTACAGACAAATAATCCCCCAATATGTTGTCTTTTAACTTGCTCTACTCTATACTTCTCTATCTTTCTTTCTTTCTTTCTTTCTTTTTTCGAGACAGGGTTTCTCTGTATTGCTTTGGAGGCTGTCCTGGAACTTGCTCTGTAGATTAGGCTGGCCTCGAACTCGCAGAGATCTGCCTGCCTCTGCCTCCTGAGTGCTGGGATTAAAAGCATGTGCCACCAATGCCCGGCTACGTCTCTACTTTTTAATCTTAAAACTCCTTCATCTCAATGGGACAGACTTAACAGACTTTCTAGGGGAGGCCTTACTCTCTCCATGGAACAGATGGGAGGAGGGGGGATGTGGGGAGAGCAGGAGGAGAAGAGGGAGGGTGAACTGGGATTGGAAAGTAAAAAATTAATTTTAAAAATTAAAAAAAAAATCCTTCATCTCAGGCTGAAGAGATGGCTTAGTGGTTAAGAACACTAGTTGCTCTTCCAGAGGTCCTGAGTTCAATCCCAGCAACCACATGATGGCTCACAACCATGTGTAATGAGATCTGGTGCCCTCTTCTGGCCCACAGCAATACATGCAGGCAGAACACTGTATGCATAATAATAATAAAAAAAAATCTTTCATCTCTACACTGGATCTTCCTGTCTGCTCCTGGGCTTGTAGGAGTACACTTGGCCACGCCCAGCTTTTTGCCAGAATCCAGTTTGAAAGTGCTCTTGCCACTGAGCTAACTCCCCAACTCCTTATTTACCTTCTAATGGGTTCTCAACTCTGTCCTTAAAGATACAGTTAGCTTAGCTGTGCCTGGTGGTACAGGCCTGTCATTGAAGCAATTCAGAAGGCCCAGAGGTCAAAGGATTCCAAGTTCCAAACTTAGGTTGGGCTACAGACTGAGTTCAATGCCAGCCTAGGCAACTTACTGAGACCCTGCCTGGAAGGGCATGATACATACCTATTACTCCTAGTACTTGGGACTTTTTTTTTTTCCTTACAGGGTTTCTTTATGTAGCTTTGGAGGCTGTCCTGGAACTCTTTAGACCAGGCTGGTCTTAAACAACTCACAGAGATCCACCTGCCTCTGCCTCCCGAGTGCTGGGATTAAAGGTGTGCTCCAACATTGACTGGCTATTTGGGACTTTTGGGACAGGAGGATTGATGAGAGTACAAGACCAATCTGGTCTACTGTGTAAGATCCTATCTTAAAAAATGAAAGAAAGAAAATCTGGGTCAGGCAGATGGCTGAAAGAAGAAAACTGCTTGTCTCTTGAGTTCAATCCTCAGAACCCACATAAAAGGCGGAAGGAGAAAACTGACTCTAAGTTGTCCTCTGTTCTTCTGTTCTCCATATTCATTATATGGCATCTACGTGCTGCCTCCCACAATTAGTAATAATAATAAGAGTGAAAATGAAATCTGAAAGGCTAAAAATATAAGAGATAAAAATATTTGTTTTGCTTTGATTTTTCGAGTCAGGGTTTCTCTGTGAAACAGTCCTGGCTGTCCTGGAACTCGCTCTATAGACCAGGCTGATCTCAAACTCATAGAGATCTGCCTGCCTCTGCCTCCCAAGTGTGGGATCAAAGGCGTGCGCCACCACCGCCCCACTCCTGTAGGATTCTTTGCTGATACTGGACAGGGCAGACCCTTAGCTGAAAAGACGGCGCCTAACAAGTTTGGCCATCTGTGTTCACCTTGCGTTTACACCTCTCTCTGCCATTTACTTTTTGTTGTCTTCTTTTTCTTCTTTTTTTTTTTTTTGTTGTTGTTGTTTTTGTTTTTGTTTTTTGTTTTTTCAAGACAGGGTTTTTCTGTGTAGCTTTGGAGGCTGTCCTGGAACTAGCTCTGTAGACCAGGCTGGCCTCGAACTCACAGAGATCTGCCTACCTCTGCCTCCTGAGTGCTGGGATTAAAAGCGTGCGCCACCAACGCCTGGCTGTTGTCTTTCTTTGCATTAAAAGATTATTTGTTGGTGAATGTGTGTATTCATAGAGATCAGAAAACAATTTGGTCTCTCCTTTCACACCTCTTGGGGCCTAACACAGCTCAGACACAGCCAATAGGTGGCAGCATCTCACAGTATGAGGACTGGAAAGGCTGGGACTGAATCCCTAGCTTTTACCTGGGACTGGAAGGAGAGTGGGTCCCCATCAACCTGGGTAGGATACAAAGGAGAGATCCTAGGATGCTCTTATTGACCACATGGGCCTGAGGTGGGCTCAGGACAATGGCAGCTCCTCACCTAGAAACTGGCTAGATATGTAGATCCTTGCCTCCATCCCCCTACCCACAACCAGAAGCCTGATTAACAGTCTGTGGATGGGTGCCGGGCGCTGGTGGCTCACGTTTTTTTAAACCCAGCATTCCGGAGGCAGAGGCAGGCGGATCTCTGTGAGTTGGAGGCCAGTCTGGTCTACAGAGCTAGTTACAAGACAGGCTCCAAAGCAATACAGAGAAACCCTGTCTCAAAAAAAAAAAAAAAAAAAAAAAAAAAAAAAAGGTCTGTGGACAGTTTGACAGGGGTGATTCAGATGTGTGTTGAAGTTTCAGAAGTACCTTTTCTCTCCATCTTCCTCATTCTGGGAATGGGGAAATTTAGACCAGATGCAGGAAGTAACTTGCCACAGAGAAGAGAACTCAGGGGTGTCAGAGGGGGAGGAGGGCTAGGGAGATGACTCAGCAGTTAAGAGAGTTTGTTGCTCTTCCACAGAACCTGAGTTCGGTTCCCAGTACCCACATGGCAGCTCACAACTATCTGTAACTCCAGTTCTAGGGAATTCAAGGTCTTCTCTGGCCTCCTCAAGTACTGCATGCTGCAGGCATGTGCGTGCACACACACACAAAGTTATCAATAATAAGATAAATCTTTTTAAAAAGAAAAAAAAACCAGAATGTGATGGTGGCCTTTAATCCCAGCACTCAGGAGGCAGAGGCAGGTGGTTCTCTGAGAATTCTAGGCCAGCCTGGTCTACAGAGTTCCATGAGAGGCTCCAAAACCACACAGAAAAAACCTTATCTTGAAGAAAGAAAAAAAAAAAAAAAAAAAAAAGGAAGGAGAGCTCAAGTCTGTGTATCTCTCTCCCTAGTTCTGACATTGTTTCCTTGCTTTTTTCATTCCTTTCTTCGCTCACTGGTGCATGAAATTAGCCACTATCACACACCCTGAGCTGCAGTAGACAAGCAAGCCAGTCTCATCGTCTCAGCCCCTTCCTACACATCAGACCCAGCCTAAGTCGGGTCCTCTGCCTCCTGCATTCCTGGCCTCTACCACTAGATGTCAGTAGGATTCATCTGCCCAGTGTGCCAACCAAAAATGTCCCCTCCCCCAAGGCTGTCCCACAAATCGCCTAATTAACACTGGTTAACTGTCCATTTTAAATAAAAAGTTTGTTCCAGGCCTGGAGATGGAACCTAGGGCCTCTTGCCTGCTAGGTAAGTAATCTCCCATGAGCTACATCTCATGGGATGTAACTATTGTCTCAAACACTTTGGCCATATCCTCATACTCTGGATCTGGTGACTACTTACAGCACAAAAATCTCTCTGCTAAACCAGGCAGTGGTGGCCCATGCCTTTAGTCCCAGCACTCAGGAGACAGAAGAGAAGTAGGCAGATCTTTGTGAGTTTGAGACCAGCCTGGTCTACAAGAGCTAGTTCCAGGACAGCCTCCAAAACCACAGAGAAACCCTGTCTGGAAAAACCAAAAATTAAAAAAAATAATCTCTGTCCTGAAGAAGCCCTGGCCCAGACCATCCCTCCTATTGGGAAGACCTCATGCGGTGGTCATAGACCAGAATAGAATCACACAATTCTGCAGCTGTAGAGCATAGAAGATTATAGTAAAACACTTTATCTGATGATGGCTGTAAAACAATGTATCAAGTACAATACCTGAGTATCTTCCAGAACTGGACATTAGAAATGCACTTCTTGGGGCTAGGTTGAGATCAGTCTGTGGAGTGTTTACTCTGTAAGCATGAGGACCTGAGGTCAATCCCCAGAGCCCACATTTAAAGGGTGATGGAAAGTTGGCTTAGTGGTTAAGAGCAACAGCTACTGTTCCAGAGGACTCAGGTTCAATTCGCAACACCCACATGGCTGCTTGCAATTGGCTGTTACTCTAGTCCCAGGAGATCCGAAGCCCTCTTCTGATCTTTGTTGTGCACATATATACATGTGGGCAAAACAGGCATACACATTAGAAATAAATAGTAAAATAAAATAAAGCCAGGCATGGTGGTAAATACCTATAATCCCAGCACTGGGTGGAGACAACCAGCCTAGCCAAGTTCTTGAATCCCAGTGAGAGATTTCGCAGTAAAAACCAAGGTAGAGCTAGCAGGGTATAAGCTGGGCTGCCATCCAGCCAGCAAGCAGCACCCTCCCTGGTTCTTATTTTGCTTCCTTGGCAAGTCCCTTGGTCAGAGGTTATACTGTGTGGAATGGCAAGCAGTCCTCGCTTCAAGAACCTGCTTGGGTTCCTGCCTTGATGGCTCTCAATGATGAACTGTTACCTTAAACCGAAATAAACCCTTTCTTTCCCTCACTTGCTTTGGTTGTTGCTCTGAGTTTTCTTTTGTGAGACAGGGTCTCTATTTGTAGTCCTCACTATCCTGGAACTTGCCATGTAGACCAGGCTGGCCTTGAATTCACAGAGATCCTCTTGCCTCTGCCTCCCAAGTGCTGGGACTAAAAGTGTGTGCCACCATGCCCAGCTTCTTAACTTGCTTTTGATCATGGTATATGTCACAGCCACAGTATGAAACCAGAACAAGCACCCATCATTCATTCATATAATTTGTCAACACCTGTAGGCGTTTGCATTTCAAAGCTCTGGGCAAGTGTGGGGGAGGTACAGGAGGCACACGTGTAGCCTGGCATATCATCACGGACAAAGAAGCTAAACTTTACAGAGGTCAAGTGAATTGCTGGACATCACATGCCTAGGCTGGATTAGAATTCAAGACTCTGGAATTTAGGGCCCAGGCCTATGCCCTATCCTGGCCAGAGTTCTAGGAAAAGAGAACTCACTCAACGGCAGGGCAAGAACACTTTGGCACTGGGGACCCAGAAGGGAAGTGGTAACAGGGACGGACCAGACCTCCTCTCACTCGTTTACAAAAGGGCAAAACCAAGAGAAACCAGCTGGAGCTGCGGCTCTCTGAACCCCAGGCTGAGCCTGTGGATCTGAATACAAAATAGCCAGGAAGGCTCTCCAGGCTCCGGGGGCCCATCCGCTGACAACCGTGAGTAGCTTGCTTTGTTTGTTTGTTTGTTTGTTTTTAGACTCCTCATTCCAGAAAGCCTGTGTTCTAACCTCAGCCCTTCTCTCTGGAGCTACGGGCTGTCTGAGGCAGGGGGATGGATGTCAGACCAGGAACATGGGTCACAGCAATTGATGCTCAAGGCTAACCCTCCTGAGGCAGGACTTTTCCTTGTTGCTCACCACAATAATAAAACCCAACTACTTAGGTGACTTTTCTTGGGGAGTTATTCTATTTACCCAGAAACAGAAAGCCACGCTAGACCAAAGAAATTTTCCTTTTAGACCAGTTTAGAGAACTGATGAGTTATATATCGGGGTTGTTTGCAGGAACATGGGTGGCTCGGGCAACCATATCATCAAAAAGCCCACCCCAGCTTGGTGACAAGTGCTCAAAGCACCTCCCAAGACTACAAGGGGCGGGGCAGGAGCAAGGGAGTGGCTGGAATGTCAGGTGAGGGTCTAATGACTGCCACACAAGGAGATTGGTAGCAGGCCTGATCTTTTGCAGGCCTTTCGTAGATAACCACAGCTGTAGAGAAAGGACCACACACGCCCAGGAAACAGAATTCCACAGCACAGACAGATCTCTGTGGGCTGGGCTCTGTCCAAGGCCTCGCCAAGGTTTCCTTTATTAGATGCTGACAACACAAATACTCAGTGTCTGTGGTAAATTATGCTACCATATCGCCTGTTTGGCAGAAGGAGGCTATGTGCCACTTCCCCGAAGTCCCAGGGGCATCACTTGAGAACACTGACTTGAAGCAGAAATTTTGGCTTCCTAGCTTACTCTTTAACTACCATAGCAGATGGGGAAATTTGAAAAGGGCCCCAGGAGACTAAGGTCTTTGGGCTCACCCAGGCAATCCAGAGCCTTGTTTTATAGAAGAAAAAACCCAAAACAATACAAAAAGCCGAGGTGCAATGAGGTGATTGATTGAAGGCACTGGACCAGAGACTCTGCTCCCATAGAGGTCACTGGGGGAAGAGATGTAGAGTGGGGGCCCTGAGATGGAGACCCCTGTAGAACCCTATCTCCACTGCTCTGCCCCTCAGCTTTCTCTTCTGTACAGAACAGTTCCAAGAGTGTCACCCTCAGGCTTGTGGTAAAGGCACAGACGGATGGCATTGCTTGGAAATAGACAACTGCACTGAGCGAATGAGAGCTTGCCCTTGCCCACTCCCCCATGCTGTGGGTTAGAAATGAGAATAGGAGGCACCAGCTCCTTCCTCAGAATAGGAATTTGCCTCAAGGGAGCTGCATTATGGTCATGAAAGCCAGGACAGGGCAGAAGGTCTGGTGACAGATTCAGGAAGTTTGAGGACGTCCCAGTTCTGGGACTGCTATGGCTCAAGGGAGCTTGCTTGCTTCCTAACCTGCATGGGTCCATGTGACTCTCCACCAATGAGGTCATCCTTCCCCAGACTCCTCCATTAAGCTGGCAAAATGGCCACCTCCCATCTCCTCCTGTCTTCTTTGTGTGTGCACGCACCTGTGTGGGTGTGCTTGTGGAAGCTAGGGAGGTTGGTGTTGGGAATCTTCTGTTGATCTCCATGTTATTTTTTAAGACCAGTTCTCACTGAATCTGGGACTCACTGGTTCAGCTAGTCTGGCTGGCTGGTGAGTCCTAGGAATCCTCCTGTCTCCCCCTTACCGTGCTGGGATTAAAGGCACTGTGCCAGGTTTTTCATGCGGGCTCTGAAAACTCCAAGGAAAGCCCTGATGCTTGCACAGCAAACGTTCTAAAGGCCAGGTGAGCTGTGTCCTCATCCCTTCCACTCTTGTTACTCTTACTGCGTGTTCTCAGGGGGCCTGAACCTTGCATTTATTCTGATGGAATTACATGCAATAGAGCTCTGCGCCTCATCCTGCCAAGCCTGTAGGAATTGACCCACAGGTCACATACAGAGCTTCATTCCAATCAGAGATATCTATTATCCCAGTGCCTGTGATTCCCTGCTTGCTCCAGCCTTATTGTGTCCCTGGAAGAGCTGGAGACCCAGTTTCTTTGTCAAGACTTAAGACATTGTCCTTACTGTTTGAATTTACGGTGAACTACCCAACACTCGCCTTCCCCCAAACTCTCCAGGGATCTGAGCCCAGCCCCCCCAGAATCGTCCTTTTCAAGACTGGGTTTTCCTGTGTAGCTGGCACTCACTCTGTAGATCAGGGTGTCCTTGAATTTACAGAAATCCACCTGTCTCTGCCTCTCCAGTACTGGGATTAAAGGCTTTAGCCACTACCATTGGTTTGTGATTGGCCTGTGATTGCTTTCTAGTCCAAGAGCTAAACAGAAGCCTCTGTTTAGCTTAGAAACAGAAGCTCTTTCCTCTCACCCACCTGGGCATTGGCTCCCTCTCCCTGAGCAGGGTTCTCACAAAGGCCTAGGAGTGCTGTCTTCCAGCAGCTTCTGCTTCTACACCAAATGATTGATTGCGAAAAGCCTCTCGGGCAGGAGACTCACAGGCTATCTGCTGAGAGCTGAGAGCCATATCTTACAGATAAGGAGAGCAAGACTCAGCAGCGGCACAGACTTGCACAATGTCACGCGGTCAAGGCAGTGGGGAGCAGGCGGGAGTAGAAGGCGCCTTGTCTTGTGACAGACCCAAGCCACCCGCCCTGACTAGCTAGGTGACACTGAGTGATTAGCATCACTTCCTGAATCTCTGTGCTTTCAGTGACACCAATGCAGCCCATGGTTTCCCAGCCTGCCTCACACACATGCCTGTTCATGCCTTAAATCCATCAGTGGCCTCCCCTTGGGTGGTCTCCACACTGACTCGTGGCAACTCACACTTGTAAGGTGCAAAGCCCACCCAGATTTTAAAAATACCCTAGGTGGTGGGCGGAGTCATTGCTCAAATCAAGACCTCATAGTTTCTAGACCCAGAGTCACAAGCAGCAGGAATGGTGGCACAGGCCTGTGATCCCAGCACTCAGGAGGGGAAGGCAGGAAGACCAGAAGTTCAATCATCCAGACTCGCATAGAGAGCTCAAGGCCGGTCAGGGCTACATGTGAAAGAGGCTCTCTCAAAACAACCAGGCCAGGCTTAGCCAAGCCAAACAGGTGGGCAGGGTAGAGAATCCCCCATAGGCGTGAAGGCGCAGTTCAGGTCACCACTGACACAGAACTGTCACTTGCAGAGCATGTTTCAGATGCCACAGAACATGTAGCCTGGGAGCCTGACTACAGGGAGAGAGGAGCATATTATATTGTGTGTTGGGCCCTGAGGTTCCAACCACAAACCCAGGGGATTCCTCATTCCCTAGCAGTCTCTCCACGGGATTTCCCTCCCTGTGCTGGTGGCTGTCACTGGCATTGTCTTATGCCTTCACACCCTGATCCTATGAGAGAGTTGGGGTCTAGAGGGTAACTGCTTTGCCAAGCCCAAAGTAGGAACCCAGCAAAGTCAGGGCAATTGGCCATGGCTTCTGTGTCTGGAAGCCCTTCTCTCAGCACAGCCCAGAAAACATGCCTCCCCCAAGTGGTGGAGTCCTTAAATGCTATCAAGAAAGACAGACAAGCTAGGCTGGGCTACAATGGATTTAGCGTCCCACCCCACCCCGGGGACTGCTGGGGTTCTATGAGGAGAGGGTGTTGGTGGGACCTCACTCAAAAGTGACTTTATAGGTTTAGTGTCCTATAAGTTTTGTGGCTTCTCTTCCCCCCTATTTCCCTACAACCTTCTCCCACTGCCCAGCGGGTAGCCTTGAACCTATGGCACCCAGAGCCTCCCACTCAAACCACTTCTGCCCTGCCACAGTGATTCCCATGGCTCCCTAGGGGTTGTGCCCTGCCTTAGTTCCTCTTTGAGAACCACAGGTGCATTCACAGTGGTGCTTCTGTGTGAATACAGTTGAGTCCTTCCTGTGTGTCACCCGGTGGATGTGTTTGGGTACTGGGTGGGGGGGAGTTTGGGGGACCTATGGAGAACAGTTCAACACATCTAGAAGATGTTGGAGATGTAGGATTGCAATTTACTAGAGGCGTATGACAGAGGTGTGATTTGGACAGATATTGGTCAGGAGCATCCACACCCCAAAAGCAAGAAGAAAGGGTTCGTAGACTAAGCTAGACAAAGGTGGAGAACAACCAACCAGAATATATCTGGCCTTTCTAAAAAACTAAGAGCATGTCAAAGATCAGTCAAGGGACAGTCTGGGTGTCAGTGGCCAGAGTGGCAGAACAAATGTTTGGCTGTTTTGGTTTGTGACATACTGTATAGCCCAGGCCAACCTAGAATTCAAGATCCTCTTGCCTCCATCTTCCGAGTGCTGGAAGTACAAGCCTGTGCCACGACTCCTAGCTTTGGCAAACTTTTTTTTTTTTTTTAATGAGAGCTGGAGTGATGGCTCAGTGGTTAAGAGCAATAGCTACTCTTCTAGATGACCCAAGTTTAATTCCCAGTTCTATACCCACATGGCTTTTCAAACAATCTGTAGGGGAATCTGATGCCCTCTCTGGCTTCTGTGTGCACCCGGCATGAACATGATGTACAGAAAAGTGTTCAGGCAAAAACCTGTACAGAAGATAGAAATGTCAGACAGATCTACTGGAGCTAGAGTTTTTGGCAGGTGTGAGCCACCCAACATGAGTATGGGGACCTTGGGTCCTCTGCAAGAGCTGCAAACACTCTTAACAGATGAGCACTTCTCCAGCCCTCAATTTTTTTTTTTTTTTTTGAAGGAATAAATTAGGGGCTTCAGGGATGGCTCAGTGAGCAAAGTGCTTGTCCTTGCTGGGAGATGAGGACAATGTGAGTTTGGAAGCCCAGTACTCACAGAACTGTCAAGTGTGGTGCCTCATAACTGTAACATCAATGCTAGGTTTCAGAGATTATAGTCAGCTCATTGGCCAGCCAGTCTCTCTGAAACTTCCAGCACGGGGTTCATTGAAGATGGCGAGTGATAGAGAAAGACACCTCAGGGCTATACACATGTATACACGTATGTATATGCAACACATAAAGAGAATAAAAAAATAAAATAAAGGTATAAATTCACTTGTGGGGGGAGATTGTTTGGGGAGATAAGGTTTCCCTATATAGTCTAGCCTGGCCTTGAACTCACTGTATAACACAGGGTAGCCCTAAATTCAGGGCCCTACTGACTCAGCCTCCCGAGTGCCGGTATTAAAGGCATATGCCACCACTGCCCAGCAATATATATTGACTTTTTAAGTGCCAAATCATGAGAAACATGGACCCTCACTTCATAATAGTAATGCTGGAGACTCAGTAATGCTGGGGGCGGTCTGTTTTATAACCGTGTACGAACTTACAAAGCCAGGTATCCGTGTAAAGCAGAAGGCATGCCCACTGAAGTAAGGAACAGGCTTCCAGCCTTGCTGCCAGCCCCTCCTTCCTGGACTGTCTTTTGGGGGTTTGTTTTTGTTTTTCCTGAATGAAGAGAAAGGTCCGGGCCACCCAGGTCTTACTGTCTCCTCTGCTATCTGCACACCTCTTTTTCTCACTAAAACCTTTCCTGCACACTTACATGCTTGCTGGTTTGTTTCATTAAAGTAGATTTATTTGTTTGCGTGTGTGTGTGTGTGTGTGTGTGTGTGTGTGTGTGTGTGCGTGCGTACGCGCGCGCAAACTTAATGAAACTGGACAGCAGAAGTAAAATAAACTTCAAATTACATGCATTGTTTACAAAATTAAACTTGGGCTTCTCCCTGCTTTACAAGTGATATAATGTGTTAGGTTTAGTTTAAATTCTTCTTATGGGGCTGGAGGAATGGCTCAGTGTTGTGTGTATTGCTCTTGCAAAGGACCTGAGTTTAAATCCAACACCCACACAGGGTGGCCCATAACTGCAATAATCCTGACTCCAGGGAATCCTCTACCACAATCTGGCTTTTCCCAGACAACTACACTCACATGTACATCCGGTGCATACATATACACAAAAATAAACAATAAAGTAAACCTTAAAACCTAAACCACAAGCAGGGCATGTTGATATTCATCTTTTTTCTTTTTTTTTTTTTTTTTGGTTTTTGGTTTTTTGAGACAGGGTTTCTCTGTGGCTTTAGAGGCTGTCCTGGAACTAGCTCTTGCAGACCAGGCTGGTCTCCAACTTTGACATACATCTTTAATCCTAGCATTAGAGAAGAAGAGGAAGCAGGTAGATATCTGAGTTCGAGGCCAGCCTGGTCTACAGATGGAGTTCCAGAACAGCCAGGGCTACACAGAGAAATCCTGTCTTGAAAAACCAAAAGAATAAAATAAAACAAAAGCAGCAATAAATAAATTCTTATTATCTAGCCCAGGCTGGCCTCAAATTCCAGTTCAGCCTGTAAGCATAGGAGGAACATGCAGGAAGATCTGTCCTCCAGAGGTTCAGCCCATCCCTCCAAGACAGGTCTGTCCCTGCAGGTTTAATTCATCTGTCAGCTTCTGTCCAGCTGTTCCTGGGTCCCTGCCAGCTGCTTTGTCACTACTACCAGATCTTAGCAGCCCCAGAGCCCATGAGTAAGTTTTCCTAGCAAGATATGGTGTGGTTTGACAGCACCATCACTACCTCCACCACCAACAACAACAACAATGACATTGTCTTGTTGCTAAGTGCATTTTGTGGCTCACAGTATTCAAAAGTCTCACTCAACACTAATGGTAATGTTATTAATATTATCATAAGTAACAGAGTGTTTAAAGTTACTTCATATCCCTCTCCCACACCCCCTCTTCTGTTGGGGAAACCTGACTGAATTGCACCTCCCATCCTGACCCTGCAACCATTTGAACAAATCAAAATCATAGGTGGGTCAGGACTTCACTCTGTGAAATCTGGCCAAGCCAGAAAGAAAGAGCTTCACAGCCAGCAGGGAAAACCACAGGGGGTTAAGAAAGCCCAACACAAAGCCCACCATGTCCTGTTCCTGATGTGCAGGGAAACCACGGTGCTAAGACCTTGTCATCCATCATCTGGGCAGTGGTGGTGCATGCCTTTAATCCCAGTGCTTGGGAGACAGAGGCAGGTGGATCTCTGGGAGTTCGTTAACACTCTGGTCTACAGAGTGAGTTCCAGGACAGCCAAGGCTGTTACACAGAGAAACCCTGTCTCGAAAAAGATAGATAGATAGATAGATAGATAGATAGATAGATACATACATACATACATACATACATACATACATACATACATAGATAAATGCATAGACACATAGATAGATACAGACAGACCTTGTCATCATTCAGGTTTCTTTCTTCCACGCACCCACCCCAGGGCAGTACTACCTGAGTTGGCATGAAAATTCCTTCCCTACAGAAAGCACATTATGGACAGAGTGGTGGGCCACCCCAGGTGGTATTCTCACAACACTCTCCCACCCAGGTCTCCCCACAGTCCCTAATCAAAGCTGAAGATCTCCCCAGAGCTATGCCCAGAGAGAGGGAGAGCTCATCAGCCAGTCCTTCCCACCTTCCCATCACCAAGTCTCTTTGTATGCTTGTTTCTTTCTTTCTTTGAGGCAGGGTGACCCTTTGGAGCTCTGGCTACCCCACTACTATGTAGCCATAAACAGACAATTACCATCTGTTCTGTTACAAATAAATTATTTTATTTTAAAGAACAGATAATGCCGGGGCATTGGTGGCTCATGCCTTTGATCCCAGCACTTGGAAGGCAGAGGCAGGTGGATCTCCGTGAGTTCGACACCAACCTGGTCTATAAAGCGAGTTCCAGGACAGGCTCCAAAGCAATACAGAGAAACCCTGTCTCGAAAAACAAAACAAACAAATAAACAAAAAAGAAAAACAGATAACATAGTACCAGCTAGCTACTAGAAAGGCTGAAATAGAAGAATCATGAGTTCAAAGCCATCCTGGGCACTTTAGCAAGAGCCTGTCCCAAAAGTTACCAAAAAATAAAAATAAAAAATAAAAAAAAAAATTAAAGGCTAGATTGGCCAGGTATGATACGTGTGCCTTTAATCCCGGGACTCAGGAAACAGAGGCAGGAACATCACTATGACCTACCATAGCCCAGCCTGGTCTACATTAAGAGTTCTAGGCCAGCCATGGCTACACAGTGAAAGCATCTCAAAGAAAAGTCTGGGGATGTGTAATATCAGTGGTTCAGTGCTTGCCTGGTATGCAGGAAGCCCTGGGTGCAAATGCCAGGACAAAACCAGAATATGTGCCATGAATATGAATAAGAGTGACAAAAGAGAGGATGACAACACACACACAAAGCCCCTTGTGCCTGCTATGGCAGAAACTCAACCACAGCCACCAGTTCAGCAGGCTGAGCAGCAGCAGTTACCAATCAGGCAGTAAGGGTATTTTCATTAAAGAGATGCTATTTCTAAGCCAGGCTGTGGTGGCATATGCCTTTAATCCCAGCACTCAGGAGGCAGAGGTATGCTAATCTCTTGGCCATCCTGGTCTATAGAGCCTGTTCTAGAACAGCCAGAGCTACATGGAGAAAGCATGTCTTTTGTTTGTTTTTTGAGGCAGGGTTTCTCTGTGGCTTTGAGGCTATCCTGGAACTAGTTCTTGTAGACCAGGCTGGTCTTGAACTCGAGAGCCTCCTGCCTCTGCCTCCTGAGTGTTGGGACTAAAGGTGTGTGCCAGCACCACCCAGCTGAAAGCACGTCTTGACAAACAAGCAAAAAAAAAAAAAAAAAAAAAAAAAAAAAAAGACATTATTTCTGGATGAAAAGATGGCTCAATAGTTATGGTGGTTTTAAAGAAAATGATCCCCAAAGGGAGAGACACCGTTAGGAGGTGTGACCTTGTTGGGGAACGTTTGGGTGGGCTTTGAGGTCTCGTTTCACTCAGTGTGACAGTGTGACTTCCTGCTGCCTCTGAGACAACAGTAGGACTCTCAGCTCCAGCACCACCTGGGCCTCTCTGAACCCCATCATGATAATGATGGAATGAAGCTCTGAAGCTGTAAGCAAGCTACTCTAGTTAAATGTTTTCTGTATAAGAGTTGCCGAGGTCATGGTGTCTCTGCACAGCAATAAAAACCCAAACTAAGACAGTAGTCAAGATTGAGTACTGCTCTTGCAGAGGACCTGTGTTTGATTTCCCGATCTGCTGCTGATTAGTGACTCAGGATCGCCTGTAGCTCCAGCTCCAGTGGATCCAACACCCCACCCCCCAGCACCTGTCTTTCCTTGCACACGCCCACAGTGGGACACACACACATATGCATTTTTTTAAAAAGTCAAAAACACATGTTACTTTAACTTAGGTGTAGTGGTACTAGCCTGTAATCCCAGTGCACAGAAGCTGAGACAGGGGAAACTTGGGTTCGAGACCAGTCTGAGTTACAGAGCAAGATGCTGTCTCAAAAATTTTCTTCTCGTATAAACAATGGGCTTATTAAGTATTATTGTTTATTATACATATATAGTAAATATGTTTGTTATATATTTATTATAAAATAATCTATTAAGAATAAATATTAGCTTCCTTGCTTTGTTTTATTTTATAGCAAAGACAATTCAACAACTATATAAAAAACTATTTGCAAAAAAACACACACACAAAAAAAAAGCTGGGCAGTGGTGGCAGACACCTTTAATCCCAGTACTCGGGAGGCAGAGGCAGGAGGATCTCTGTGAGTTCAAGGCCAGCCAGCCTGGTCTATAGAGCATGTGCTATGATAGGCTCCAAATCTACACAGAAAAACCCTGTTTCAAAACAAACAAACAAACAAACAAAACCCCCTACTTGTAGCAGGTGTGCAATGGCTTGCAGAGAAAGGAGCTTGCTACCAAATCCAATGACCCAGTTTTGATCCCCAGAACCTGTATATGACGGAAGGAGGGAACTGACCCCTCCACACGTATGCTGCAGAGGAGCATCACTTCTCTCCCAGAATCCACACTACATGTTTACCTTTCAGAGCCTCTGTGCAGCCTGGGAACGGTGTTCAGGATGGTGAAGGGTTCAAGACAGGGGAGTTCAAAAGCAGCCGTTGGGCACTCACTCGATCAGGCTAGCACTTTTGCAAGCTGACATACCCACACTTCCAAGTCAAGCAGGCCTTCGAGATCTCATGGGGGCTGTTGGTCCCAAGTCCTTCAGTCCTACCAGGCCTAAACCCAAAACCTAAGAGTCTATTCCTTTGGTCCAAGGCTCTTGTCACAGTGGGCTGCTGGCAGGTGCTGACTTCTGCACGCAAATCTCTGGCACATCCTTAGCTTCCTGTTCAGGTACCTGCAAAAGTCCTGACCTGAAGCTCCCGCCCCCTTCTCTCCCTGTTTTCCATCTTCACCCTTCTTTCACACCTCCAGCCCCCCCACACACACAGCAAAGACACAGCAAATGTGACTTTGTCACCCGTATTCCCTGCCAACTAGCAGAGAACTTGAGTTAGGCCCAGCACAGGGAGTCCCCACACCTACGGCCACAGGGGACACAAGGGCTGCTTCTGCTCCCCTTTCGTCCTTAGATGGTGTCTCGCTGTCTTAGCCACGGTTCTATTGCTGTGAAGAGGCACCATGACCATGGCGGGTCTCAGGGAGAAAGCATTTAATTGGGGGTGCCTTACAGTTAGTTTCAGAGGGTTAGCCCATTGTCGTCATGGTGGGGAGCATGGTGGCACACAGGCAGCCATGGTCCTGGAGAAGGGGCCTGAAAAGTCTACATTTGGGTCCACAGGCAGCTGGGGGGGGGGCCAGTAGGCCTGGCTTGGGGCTTCTGAAACCTCAAAGTTACTCCCAGTGATACACCTCTTCCAACAAAGCCACCTCTCTCTCTCTCTCTCTCTCTCTCTCTCTCTCTCTCTCTCTCTGTGTGTGTGTGTGTGTGTGTGTGTGTGTGTGTGTGAGAGAGAGCGTGTTTTGTTTGTTTTTTGAGTCAGGGTTTCTCTGTGTAGCCCTGGCTGTCCTGAAACTAGCTTTGTAGACCAGGCTGGCCTCAAACTCACAGAGATCCTCCCAGCTAAAGCCACATCCCTAAATTCTTTTCAAGTAATGGCATTCTCTGATGACAAAGCATTGAAATTTGTGAGCCTACAGGGGTCATTTTTATTCACCACACTCATGTAGCCCAGGCTGGCCTAAAACTGGCTTTGGACTCCCGAGTCTCCTCTGTCAGCATCCCAGGCAATAGGATTGCAGCAAACCATTTCACCCACCATCATTTACTTGTTTATTTGTTTGTGTTTATGTGACTATATGCTATGTGTGTCCACAGAAGCCAGAAGGCATGCTGTCCCCTGCAGCTGGAGCTATATGTTTGTAGCCTTCGTGTGGGTGCTAACAAACAAACTCTGGTCCTCTGAAAGGGGCAGGAAGCACTCAGCCTCAGCTCCAGCAGCCCTACTCCGCCTTTTCTTAGATGTGTAGCCCAGGCCGGACCTCTAATTTCCAGTCCTTAAGTTCTCCTGGCTCGCACTCCTGAGTGCAGCTAGGATTACAGGCATGCTTAACTGTTGGTCTAGATAAGGAAACATAAAACAAGAAAGAGTAATTCTACCTAAGGGCACAAAGCCAATAACCCGAGGCGGAACCACCACTCTAGAGCTCAGTAGCCTGTCTGGCAGATCTTCAGTGAGAAAGTCAAGACGTGTGGCCCAAATTCTCCAGTGGGGACATGAATAAGAAAAAAAAAAAAGAAAAAAAGAAAAAAAGAAAGCTGCAGCTGTAGATCAGTGGCAGAGCTCCTTCCTGGTCCTCTCAAGGCCCAAGGTTCAGAGTCCCCAGTTTTTAAAAAGTGTGTGTGTGGTAGAAATATAAAAGACAGAGCCAGGACTGGTGGCGCACACCTTTAATCCCAGCACTTGGAAGGCAGAGGCAGACAGGTGTCTGTGAGGTTGAGGTCAATGTGGTCTACAGAGTGAGTTTCAGGACAGCCAAGACTTCCCAAAAAACAAACAAAAACTCCCAAAACAAGAAACAACAACAACGTAGGAAATATGAGAAAAAGGATGTGATTTCCCCCATGGAATATAACCAGTGGTAAAGTCATCCATCTGTCCCTGTGCATTTACAAAGCTGACCTCCCGTCATAAAGCCGGGCTGCCACTTGCTGTGGTTTTAGGGAGAATGGCTGGCCCCCTTTGGATCCATTTGCTCAGGGAACACTGCTTCACCTCAAAGCCATGGCCTCTTGTAGCACCCGCGCTACCATCTGTTCCACGAATTGGGCAAAGGCCTAGAGATTGAAATAAAGACAAGACAGTGGGCCATTCGTTCAATGGCAATGTCAGAAGGCCAAATGCCGAATGCCGTTTGTTCAGGGGAAAGAACAGGCTTAAATACTGATTTACAGCACAGTGGAAAATTACAGGAATTTTAGGCTTAGCTCCTCCCTACGAGGTGTGTGTTATCACGAGGTGTGTTGTCACGAGGTGTGTGTCATCAAAACAGGAAAAGTACCAAACTTGGGGCAAGGAGTTCTGGCCAACAGCTTCAGGCTTGCTCAAGGCGCCTCGGGAGTCCATGCAGGGGCCTACAGCCTCTCAGCTTGAAAATTACAAGTGTGAACATGGTTCCCATCTCCCTTTCTCTGAACAGGAAGTTGCAAACCTATAAGGAAATTGAAAGAGGAAGATGATGTTTGAAGAGATGACAAGTTAGTGAGTTAATTTACCAAGTGTTGGTGCCCAGGCAGAGATGGGAAGGCAAGGCCACAAGCAGGGACCCGTGCAAGCACAGAGAACTGAAGAATCTCTGTGGTCCTTAAAATGACAGCCTGAGGTTTAGGGATGCACACCTTCCTTCCCTAGGACATCTTATCAAAGAGCCGAGCTGGATCCAGAAGAAAAGCTAAGCTAGCTTATAATAAAAGCAGGGTTCAGGAAAGGGTAGCATGCCCCTCAGGACTGGAGAAGTGGGAAACAGATTTCAACAAAAGCAAAGGTAGTTATTGTGAGTCTTTGGCCACTGACGTCTTTATTGGGGTGGCCATGAAAACTGTCCAGGATGTGAAGATGGCTCTCTGCCTTCTTGGAAGAAATGAAGTGTCCATTCAGCTTTGCCATAGGCTAAAAGCTCTTCCCTGTGGCTCTAAACTCAGGATGTATGTCTGAGATAGGGCAGAGCTGACACAGTTGTTGTTGAAATTTATCATTTAGTGTTTGCTGCCTCTCACAGAGCTGACTGGGACCAAGGCCATGGCTGGGACTCTGAAAGCCCTGGGACCCTTTGTTTTGAGTCACTTGGCTCTGCTCCAGATGCCTCTGGCAGCCATGCAGCTGCTTAGGTTTTTTTGTTGTTGCTATTGTTCTTTCTATGTATGTGTGTACTTACAGAGGTCAGAGGTCAGCCTTGGGTGCCGTTCCTTAGATGCTGTCCTCTTTATTTTGAGGACGACTATTACTAACCTGGAGTTCACTGCTTCGGCTACTAGACTGGCTGACCAGCAAGCCCCAGACATTTGCCTGTCTCCGTCTCCCCAGTGCTGAGATTACAAATCCATAGTACCACACCTAGCTTTTGCTTTTACTTTACTTTTTATTTATTTTATTTATTTGTTTGTTTGTTTATTGAGACGAGGTCTCATAATGTAGCTCTGGTTGTCCTGGAACCCACTATGTAGATTGGGCCAGGCACCAACTCAGAGATCCATCTGCCCCTGCCTCCCAAATGCTGGGATTAAGGGTGTGTGCCAGTAGGCCTGGCTCATACCCCAATTTTTTATGTGGGTTCTGGGGTATCAAACGCCATCTGATGTGGCAAGCATTTTACCAGCTCAATATCTCCCCAACCCTTACTACTTAGTTTTAAATAATTTTCTAATCTGCATGTTGGATTGCTTTCCCAACTCATAAAAGAAGACACGGAAGCTCAGAGAGTTTGAGTGCCTTGCTCCAGGTCACACAGCCTGTGTGTGACAGATCTCAGTGTGGCGCTCCAGGTCTGGGACAGTGACAGAGATGTGTCACCACCATCCTTTCACTGGACTCCATGGGAGCATGTGGTGGTCAAGCTTGACACAAACAAAAATAGCCCTGGGACAGAGAAGAAGTCCAACCTGTGGGTGGTGACTCCATGGAAGTCTGGGCAGGGTGAGGGAGGGGTAATAGAAACAAGGCTTGAGGGGAATTAGTTCTACCAGGCAGACTCCTGTGACTTCCTTGGCCACTAAGAGACACTAGAGAGTGCCAGGTGGTGGCGCCTTTAATCCCAGTACCCAGGAGGCAGAGGCAGGTGGATTTCTGTGAGTTCCAGGACAGCCTGTTCTACAGAGTAAGTTCCAGGACATCGAGGGCTGTTACACAGAGAAACTCTGTTGAGAGAGAGAGACAGAGAGAGAGAGAGAGAAGGAGCAAGAGAGAGAAGAAAGGAGTCACAGCAGAGATGGTGCATGACAGTTCCATACATTACAAAATTACAAACTCCTTTTTTTTTTTCTGTTATAGGTTGGGGGAGGGGCTACATTAAGTATTAGTAGAGTGAAGGCCCAGGTTGTATGTAGCTCAGTGGTAGAGCTCTTGTCTAACACATTGTGAGGCCCTGGTTCTAATGTATAGAGCACACATGCTCGTGTACACACACATACACACACTCAGTACATTGGGATCCAGAGACCTTAGCAATTACCACCATCAACCTATCTTCTTCAGAAATGAGAAAAGAAAAACCCAGAGGGCCAGTCCAAAGCTCAGTGACAGGACAGGACTGGAATACAGGTCTCCTCATTCCCAGTCCCAGACAAAAACAACTAGACTTCTAGGGTGTGACTCAGGGAAGAGCAGTCCTCCATGTGCCTAGACATTCTGGGTTCCACCCCGCCAAAAATCTCAGCGTTTCTTTGGGGGTATCAAGTCTCAGCTTCCAACTGTGGGTGCTGCAGTCATGGGCTTCCTGTCCCCTCCAGCGTAGCGCAGCAGGGGCCAGCTCCTCTGTGACCGTGTTTCACTTCACACTTTCACTTCACGTGAAAACAAAAACCCTGCCACACCTGTTCCTGAGAGTTTCCCCACCCCCAGAAAGACAGGTAGAGTCCCGGTCCCAGATACAGCCTCAGATACCAGCCAGCAGGGACTCATGGTCAGGAGCAGGGTTTCTGGGCTAGGCATTTCCAGGAAGTGTGGAAGCCAGGCTGGCTGGTTCTCTTTAGTCCTGACATCTGTCCAGCACCAGCTGGCAACAGGCTCTACATCGTGTACTTGCACATGACTGTGGCTCGGAAGGTGTGGAATGACAATGACATGTTGATAAGATGGATGAGTCACCAGGTAGTGGTGGTACTTGGCTTTAATCCCAGCACTCCGGAGACAGAGGCAGGGGAATCTCTGTGAATCTGAGGCCAGCCTGGTGTATGGAGAGAGTTCCAAGGCAGCCTGGAGTACACAGAGAAACCCTGTCTCTGTCTCAAACAAACAAACAAACAAAAAAAAAAAACCAAACAAACAACAAGCAAAAGAAACAAAAAAGAATTTCATTTATGGGCTGGAGTTAAGAGCACTGCCTACTCTTTGAGAGGACCCAGGTTCAATTCCTAGCACTCACATGGCAGTTCACAACTGTCTGTAACTCCTGTTCCAGGGCAACTGACACTCTCACACCAATGTACATAAAATCAAATTAAATAAAATTTTAAAAATGTTAACATTTATTTTTATGTGTCTGATTGTTTTGCTTTCATGTATGTCTATGTGCCATGTACCCTTTGTACCGGATGTTTGCTGAGGTCAGAAGGCACTGGATAACCTAGGGCTGGAGTGCTGGAGTTACAGACAGTTGTGAGCTGCCATGTGGGTGCTAGTAACCAAATTCTGGTTCTCTGCAAGATCAGCAAGTGCTACTAACCTCTGAGCGTTTCTTGCAGGCATTGGGTCGAGTGTGTGTGTGTGTGTGTGTGTGTGTGTGTGTGTGTACTGTTAATTGTTTTTGAGACCACATCTTACTATGTAGCTGGCCAGAAACTTGCCACATAGACCAGGCTGCCCTTCAACTCATAGAGATCCTTCTGCCTCTGCCTCTGCCTCCCAAGCAAGTACTGGGATTAAAGGTGTGTGCCACCACCCCAAGCTGGACAGATCTTTTATACATTCTAAAAGGATCAAAAAGAACTTGCCAGTTCTCAGTTTCAAAAACTACAATGGCTGTCCTCAGTCCACTTGGCCTACCTAAGAATGGGTGGGTAATGTTATTGTCACTTCATAGAAGAGGAGAGCAACTTGCCCAAAGTCATGAGATAAGAATGACAGAGAGGGACCCAGAGCAGCCACCTGTGTGACAAACTCCAAGTCTCTCTGTGCATCAAATACATCCTTGCCCTGGAAATAGATCTTCTAGAAGACCACCATGTGGCCTCCAAAGGGCATTTCTATCTGTGTGTGGACCGGAAGCTGGGTTTCCTGTTGCTCTGTGCTTCCTGTTGTTGCCTTGTTAGGATGTCCATCAAATGCATGCATTTCCTGTCCTTACTCTGGATAGTAACAGTAGTCTGTGACCACACTGTGCCAGAGTGAGACAACGACACTAGCCTCAGCCACCCCAGCAACCATCAACTGTAGTCACCCTGAATGAGGTAAGGCATTCCATAATGGTTTTATTTTTATTGCTTATTTTTTCTTTTTGAGATAGGGTTTTGCTATGTTGCCTAAGCTGGCCTTGAACTCATTATGTTACCCAATATCAAACTGCCAGCAGTCTTCCAGCCTTAGAACTCGCTGTGTCCTGGCCTCAAACACTCAGCAGTTGCCCTTAGCCTCTTGAGTGCTGGGATTACAGGTGTCACCAGGCCTCAAAATCCCATCCTGTACTTTTATTTTATGTTTATTTACTTATTATTACTTTGTGTGTGTGTCATATCTGTACATGTGTGTGGGTATACAAACCAGATGTCATGTGTCCTGCTCTACTGATGTCTAACTTATTTCTTTGCGACAAGGTCTCTGACCGAGCCCAGAGCTCCAGTGACCCCTCTGTCAGCCTCACCCAACACTGAGGTTACAGGTGAGGTGTGTGTTTGGCCACTCCCAGCTTTTTGTGAGAGTCCTGGGAGCTAAACTCAGGTCCTCAAGGGTATCTTGTCCACTGAGCCATATCTCCAGCCAGCATCTTTGCAACCTGAAGTTTTAGATTATAGTGTTGTATAGATGAAATCACTTTATGGCTAGAAACAATATTTTTTCAAGATTTATTTATTTTTATGTGCATTTGGGGTTTTGCTTGCATGTATGTGAGGATGCCAGATCTCCTGGAGTTACAGACAGTCGTGAGCAGCCATGTGGGTGATGGAACCCAGGTCCTCCGGAAGAACGGCTGAGCCATCTCTGCAGCCCCTGGGAACAATGTTTTTAAATTTCTATTTCCATTTTATTTATTTATTTTGTGTGCAGTGTATATGTATGTATCTGGGTGTGAGCATGTCATCGCCTGCTTCTGGAGGTCAGGGAACAACTTTTTGGGGTTAGCACTGCCCTTCCATCTTTTATGTGGGTCCCAGGGGTTCAACGCAAGGTGTCTGACTTTCTGGCAGGCACCTTTAACAGCTAACCCGTCTCGTCCCTCCATCCCCAAGAACAATGTTCCATAGAACTTAAATTCCATATTCTTGGTTATTGGTGCAGTTGAAGGGAAGGCAGTATGTAAAACTGGCCCATGCAGAATATGCTGGGAGACTGATACACGGCTGCAAGCTTGGGAAGGATCCACTGGGCAGATGAACCAAAGGAAAGTCAGGAAGGGATATGGAGCAGAAACTGAGGCAAAGCCCTGGAGGGCAGAAGGCAAAGTTTCTTACCAGAGGCAGCTGATAGCTGTGGGTTGGGGAGCTAGAGTGGCCTCCAGTCCTGAGGACCCAGCTTTGGACCGTATATGTTCAGGCAGCCTAGTGCACTGCAGTGGGCAGGAGGCGAAGCTGCCTTATAAACACACAACAGGAGTCCTGTATGCCACTGAAATTTTTCCTGTAGCCACACAGAAAGAGAAATAGGATGGGGGAAATACATACAATGTATATTTTGCTAAAAATATATATTTATGTGTATATTCATATACATACATATATATATACACATATATACACATACATACATACATACATATATCAGTGATAGGGCTCTTGTGAATGTACAAGACCCCAGATTTGATTCCCCAGAACCACAAAAATAAATACAAAATAGGACCAGGTATAGTGGCACACTCCTTTAATCTCAGCACTCGGGAGGCAGAAGCAGGTGGATCTCTGAGTCTGAGATCAGCCTAGTGTACAGATCAAGTTTCAGGACAGCCCTGTCTCAAAACACTAAAAAGTACAAAAAGGAAAGAAAAACAAGCAGGCGGAGGGGCTAGTGAGGTGGTCCTGGCAGTAAAATACTTGCCAGTTTTGACCTGAGTTCTGATCCCATTACCCACATTAAATTAAAAAAATGAGAACGAGATATTGTGTGCACCCACCATTATGACACTCTGGAATCTAAAGACAGAAGGATCCCTGGGATCCCAGTCTGCCTGAATTGATGAGCTCTGGGAGAGAGACTCTGTCTCAAAAAAAAAAAAAAAAAAAAAAAAAAAAAAAAGGTGGAGATCCATTGAGGAAAGCATTGAATGTTAGCCTCCACACATGCAAGCACACGCACATTCATACACACAAAAACTCATACAGGCACAGGACAGAAAAATAAAAGGTAAACAAAGACCGGGGTGGTTCAGGCCCTTCATCCCAGACAGAGGCAGAGGCAGGCAGATCCCTGTGCGTCAGAAGGCAGCCTGGTCCACACAGAGAGAGCCTGTCTCAAACACATACAAAATGGGATGTATTCATAAGCTTATCTAAGCTCACAGTGGCTGACTTCCTCTGCTCCTTCCCAGGCTGGATTTCCTCCTTCTGAAAAGATAAGTGGGATTTCTTCAGTTAAAGGTCTCAGCGGACAGCTTTATTTTGGGGGTTGTTTGGTCGGTTTGTTGGTATAATTAGCCCTGGCTGGCTTCCAACTCCATATGTACTGCAAGTTATTTATTTATTCATTTATTTTTGAGATGAGGTCTCCCTAGGACTTAGGGCTGGGCCTGGACTCAATCTGTCACCCAGACAGGCCTCCTGAGTTACTGAGATCACAGACCTAGTCACCAGGTGTCCTCCTCATTTGTTTCTTAATTTTGAAATATTTGCTGTCTTTATTAATCCCAGCACACAATGGCATGAGTTCCAGGCCAGCCTGTCTACAGAGCCACTTTCAAGACAGTCAAGGAGAGTCTGTCTCAGAAAAACTCAAACAAAATGATGTCCATTTATTTATTTATTTGCTCATTTATTTGTTTACTTCTTAATTAAGCTTTTGAGACAGGGTTTCTCTGAGGCTTTGGAGCCTGTAGACTAGGCTGGTCTTGAACTCACAGAGATCCGCCTGCCTCTGCCTCCCAAGTGCTGGCATTAAAGGTGTGCACCGTCACCATCCTGCCTTTCTTTTAATTCTTTATAAAGTATATGCAAGAGTTGTATAAAACCCTACCAGCAGACACACCTGCGAGCTCTTGCTTGATCATTGCTCGTCCCTGTGCTTATGAGTTCAAATTCCGTGGGCCTCTAGATGGAATAACACCCCATTATCTGTTTAGGAAATTTGTTTTCCTAGAGGAGTATTTAGTTTGCTTTCCTATGAAGTTTAATACTACCTCGTACAATGTTTACTTTTTTTCTTCAATATTCAGGACATGTTTATATTTAAAAAATGATTCACTATCTGATACTCAGATTAACAGGACTTCTATACCTTATATCTAAAGTACAATTGTTTTTTAGTACGGGGCTTCACATAGCCACAGATGGCCCTACAAGGGCTGGGATTACAGGTGTGTCATGACACCCCATTTATGCAGTGCTAGGGACTGAACCCAGGGCTTTGTTCATGCTGGGCAAGCTTCATTCCCTACATGAGTATACAAAAAATTGTTTCCGAGACAGAGTTTCACTATGTAGCAGACTGGCTTCCAATTCATAGAGATCTGCTTGCCTCAGCCTCCCAAGTGTTGGGATTAAAAGCATGCAACATCATGCCCCACCCCCACCAGGCCTTACAAAATAGCTTTTAGAGTTTATTTTCCCATCACTTGAGGTGAAGCCCAAGTTATTGTCTCCTATCCCCAAACAGTTGCTAAACCTTTAGTATCTTACCAACAAACAACACACCACACACACACACACACACACACACACACACACCATAAGGCAGGTTTGGTGGCACACGCCTATCTGTAATCCCAGCAGCTTTGGAACCTGAAACAGGAGGATCTTGACTTCAAGGCTACCTTATGAGACCATGTCTCAAAACTGAAAGAACAGACCAGCAAGGTAGCTTAGTGAGTAAAAGTGCTTGGTGCGCAAGCCTGATGGCTCGAGTTCAATTCCCAGAACCTACGGTAGAAGGAAAGGACCAATTCCTGACCTACACACACACTCTGTGGCACACTCATGCCTGCACATACACACCACACGTGAGCACGTGCATGCATGTACTTGTGTGCGCGCGCGCACATACACACACCAATAATAGTAATAAATAAAGGAAAAATAAGATCCCTAAGCCTTCACTTTCCATTCTTGGTTTGTTGTCTTGGCTGTCGGCCCCTGGGAATTCCCCTTGGTTTTTTATCTTATTTATTTATTTTTTGTTTTGTTTTTAGAGAAGGGTTTCTCTGTGTATGTAGCCTTTTAGACCAGGCTGACCTTGAACTCACAGAGATCCACCTGCCTCTGCCTCCCAAGATTAAAGGCGTGTGCCATCATTGCCCAACTCCCTTGGTTTTAAAAGGAAGTTTTAGGATTTGTCTCTCTAGAAAACAAAAGACCAAAAATCTTGCCGGTCACATCTGCTACTTGGAAACTGAAAGACCTGGCTTGGAGAAAAGGCTACATACTTGACGACAAAATATAAATTGATAATTTGCAGCACGTGGGTAAATGCTTGATTAGTGTCAGCTCTCAGGTGAGGTCATCACTGTTAACATCCAAAGACTTCTCTCGCTGTCCACAGTCACGCTGCCTGGGCCAGACCCAGTAGAAGCCAAAGCCTGTCCATGGAGGGATGCTGGCAGATGGAGATGACCAATGGCTCAGAGAGTGGCTTGGAGTTCAACCCTATGAAGGATTACATGATCCTGAGTGATGCCCAGAAGATAGCTGTGGCGGTGCTGTGTACCCTGCTGGGCCTGCTAAGTGCCCTGGAGAACATGGCGGTGCTGTATCTTATACTGTCCTCCCAGCAGCTCCGCAGGAAGCCCTCGTACCTGTTCATCGGCAGTTTGGCTGGAGCTGACTTCCTGGCCAGTGTGATCTTTGCCTGCAACTTTGTAATTTTCCATGTCTTCCATGGTGTTGATTCCAAGGCCATCTTCCTGCTGAAGATTGGCAGTGTGACCATGACCTTCACAGCCTCCGTGGGCAGCCTGCTGCTGACGGCTGTTGATCGATACCTATGTCTGTGCTACCCATCTACCTACAAAGCTCTAGTCACCCGTGGGAGGGCACTGGTGGCCCTTTGTGTCATGTGGGTCCTCTCGGCATTTATCTCCTACCTGCCTCTCATGGGATGGACTTGTTGTCCTAGTTCCTGCTCGGAACTTTTCCCACTGATCCCCAATGACTATCTACTGGGATGGCTCCTATTCATTACCATCCTCTTCGCCGGCATCATCTACACCTACGGGTATGTTCTCTGGAAAGCCCACCAGCACGTAGCCAGCATGGCAGAGCATCAGGACAGGCAGGTTCCTGGGATAACTCGGATGCGGCTAGATGTTAGGTTGGCCAAGACCCTGGGGCTGGTACTGGCTGTTCTGCTCATATGCTGGTTCCCTGCATTGGCTCTCATGGGCCATAGCCTGGTCACTACGTTGAGTGACAAAGTCAAGGAGGCCTTTGCCTTCTGTTCCATGCTGTGTCTAGTTAACTCTATGGTCAATCCTATCATTTATGCCCTGAGAAGTGGAGAGATCCGCTCCGCTGCCCAGCACCACCTGGTAAGCTGGAAGAAGTATCTACAGGGCCTCGGGCCTGAGGGGAAAGAAGAAGCCCCAAGGTCCTCAGTTACAGAGACAGAGGCTGACGTGAAAACCACCCCGGAGCCTGGTTCCAGAAGTCCAGGCTGCTCAAATTGCTGACAGCACCTATTTTCCTATTGGAAACAACCTGGGTGAGAAATCTGGTCACTCCCTCTAGGAGAGAGGTTTCCCAGACCCCAAATCACTCCCTCTAGGAGAGAGGTTTCCCAGACCCCTCTTTTGACAAGGAGTGCTGGGCTTCGTGGCTAGAGGGTGGCCTGCTCCTGCCTGCCTGCAGAGTCTGTGGAGCCTGTGGTAGCTGGTAACGATGGCAGGCTCTGTTCGCAAGTCAGGAAACCCTCCTGACCCCAGTGACGGAGGAGCCAGAGGGGCCTCCAGGGACCACAATAAAGGACTCCGAGGAGATCTGAGAAGATGAAGGGCCTGTTCTCCTGGAATCACAGAGTACCTTGGTCAGTGTGGTCACTGCCTGCAAATTCATCAGTGTCAGTGTCTTCCATGGTATGGGTTCCAGGCTGCCCTGCTAATGACCCGCAGCAAGACCAGCTGGTTCTGGTTCCTGCTTCATTGTTTGGGACTCCTTGGCTGGCTGTAAGCTATGTGAGGATCCACCTTTCAGGCCACCCTTGCCTCTTGAGGATCAAGAATTATGGTGTGCTGAAGATCAAGGATGCTGACTCAGACAGGGTCACAGCCATTAGCTCAGGGTATCTTGTTGGGCAAGGGCACTCATGACACTCTGAGAAGCCTTGAAGTCATTGTGATTCTAGGTCCCTGGGGGAAACTGGGTTTACTGGAGGTCCAGAGTCTTCGGGGAACCGTACTGACCTTGTTGACATTCTGCTGTGTCTAGTGTAGTAGCATGCCAGGCTGGCCTAGCTCCAGTAAAAAGAAAGATTTTCACAAAGATTCTCTAGGTCCTATGTTGTTCCCAGCGATGTTCAACTCAACCTCCTTGCCTCTTGCACACTCTGGTCCTGCAGGGATAAGCGAAAGGGGCTGGGGAGAGAAGACATCCTGCTATGGTCCTGGCACAGGCTGACATCCTCCGTCCACAGCCCATGCTGTGTCTCTGCATACCTGAACTTTATTTTCACCAAGGGATAACCCCAACAGAGGAAGGTTCAAGACACTGCTGGTGGCAGGAGGAGCAGCACCAGGAGCCAGAGGCACCGTGAAAGCAAAGCTATCCATTAAGCACAACATTTAATACTTACAAAGGGATGTGTGCTTCCTGTACGCTTGCTATTTCATCTGCATCATAAATACGTTGTGCCAGGCTGTGTGCAGTCCAGGGTATCCCGCCACAAAGGAGCCGGACCCCATCGGGGCTGGTGGTCTACATTCTGATAAGAAGTGAGTCAGGGAAGCTGAGCCTGGTGGAGCAGGCCTGTTAATTCCAGATCCTAAGTTCAAAGCCTGCCCTGAGCTCTATGTGCGGAGTTCAAGTTCAGTTCAGGCAAATTGGTGGGACCCAGTGTCAAAATAAAAAATAAAGGGCTGGAGAGATAGCTCATGGAGGGATGGCTCAGAGGTTAAGAGCACTGGCCGCTCTTCCAGAGGTCCTGAGTTCAATTCCTAGCAGCCACATGGTAGCTGATAACCATCTGTAATGAGATCTGGTGCCCTCTTTGGGCCTGCAGGCATACATGCAGGCAAGGCACTGTATACATAATAAATAAATGTTTAAAACAATAAATGAATGAATAAATAAATGAATGGCTGGAGCAGGGCATAGTGGTATGCAAATATAATCAGGTAGAATTGCTGAAAGTTTGAGGCCAGCCTCCCCTACATGAGACATTGTCTCTCTGTCTCTCTTTTTTTTTTAATGTGTAGGGGTGTTTTGCTGCATGCATGTCTGTGCAATACATGTATGCCTGGTGCTCACAGAGACCAGAGGAGGGCGTCAGATCCAGTGGTGAGCTGCCATGGGTCCTCTGGAAGAACAGCCAGTGCTCTTAACCTCTCGCCATCTCTCAGGCCCTGAATCCAGTTCTTACACACTTTCTACTTTTGCTTTAAGTAGAGAGGAGGAGTTTACAAAGGAAGAAAAGAGGTCAAGGCAAGGGCCCTGGGTAGAGATGAGAAACATCTTTGTTTAGATGATGATCCAGCCAGCAGACAAAACTTGCCCATTGCCCAGAGAAACAAATGAGGTGGTGTCCAGTGTAAAAAAACTCAGGCTCCCTAATAATGCAGGTCTGTCCATTCTGCTACAGACTCTCCCATTTGCCTCTGCAAGATGACATGTTGGTTTCTCTGTTAGGACAAGTGAAGGTCATGGTGTCCCACTTTATTCTCCCCAAGACAAGTTCTGTGCATCAGAGGCCACTGCAAATTCTAATCACTATTGGAAGGATGAGGGGGATAAGTGTGCTTAGTGTTTTAGATCATATTTCAACATTAACTTGGGAAGGAAGAAACAGAAAATATCCTGTTTCCTTATTGCTCATAAAAGGAGGAAGCAACTGGTCTATCAGCTGATTTTCTCCAAGGTGCCAGGCAAAGTAGGTGGAGTAATGGTTTTCTTTTTCTGTCTTTTTTTTTTTTTTTTTTTTTTTGAGGTGGGTGGTTCCAGATAGGGTTTCTCTGTGGCTTTGGAGGCTGCTCTGGAACTAGCTCTTATAGACCAGGCTAGTCTCAAACTCACAGGGATCCAACTACCTCTGCCCCCCGAGTGCTGGGACTAAAGGCATGGGCCGCCACCACCTGCCTGGAGAGATGGTTTTTACTGCAGTGAATTCTGGAACCACCTTTGGCCTACACTTTTGTGATCTTGGGCATCCCCCCGCCCTGTCCTCGCCTTGGGTCTATTGGGAAAGGTCGGGAAGAGGGTGCCTCAAGGAGCAGTAAAACTTCTTATTGCTGTAACATGTGGTGGTTGTCTCAGCAACAGTGGAGACAGTTGTGCCACACAGACCATGTGACTTCTGGCTTGCATACTTCCTACAGCTATGGACACACACACACACACACACACACACACACACACACACACACACACACACACACCATTGGGCACATGGTTCCTGTAGGGGAAGCAGGTGGCCTGCCAAACAAGTTTTGCAGACATTCCCAGGCAAGAGGGTCTCTTGGCTCTCAATTTTCTGGTCCTGATAGTCTAAAAACCGTGCCTCAGTGGCCTTCTGTGGGCTTGTTTGTAGGTGCTGGACTGATACCCCCCCATCCCAACACCCCACCCCCCTACCCACTCCCATCCCCCTTCCAACATGCTAAACAAGTGCTCTGCTCCCGAATTACTTCAGTTAGACACTCTGAGAGTTAGAGTTTCAGTTAGAGCTCTCTGAGAGTCCCTCAGGGGTTTGGGGGCCGCAGCTCAGTCAGTAGAGTTCTTCCTTTGCATGGGTAAATTATGCAGTACTGTGCAAAGGCCAGCACTGCACAAAACCAGGAGTGGCGGGGTTACCCCGACCTGCAATCCTAGCGCGCATGAGGTAGAAGCAGCAGGAATTCAGGGTCATCCTAGCTTTCAGTTCAAGGCCAGCCTGAGCTACAAGAGACCCCCTTATCTCAAAATAAATTTAAGTTACAATTTCAAATTAAATTGAAATGTTTTAATGCCTTAGAGTTCTCAAAGTAAGTTAAATGAACAAGAGACAAACAGAATAACCACGTCTGCCCTTCCTCTCAGCAGCCGTTTCTCTCTTCTCACAAAGTTCCTTCTTATCGTGTTTCTATCTCCTTATTTCTAAATCTCTTATGCAATTCTGCAATTGGCTAAGCGCCACCTGCCGGCTGGATGTATAGCGCAAAGAAACCGTAATTAACCACTACATAATATAATCTGGCTCCAACCTTCTCCTGAGGATTGGTGCAATAATGTGGGCTACTCCCTGTTCTCCGCACACCCTGGGTCCTTCCTGCTTACGGAAACCCGGCAATTAAGTCCCTAGGGGAACACTATGGAATTTAAATTCGATAGATTAGAGCTGTCAATGCCTCTTTGCGTCCTTTCTTTCAACGCCAGAGGGCGCTCGCGGTCAGAGACGGCGCTTCAGACTGCACGCTGGACCGCCCCCTTTCCTGTCCAAGCCAATCGTTACTCAGAGAGGCGGAGCTACTGGTCGGCGCCTGCGTGTTAAAAAGAAAGGTGCAGGTACGGAAGCAGGGATGTGGGAGCTGAAAAGTCAATGGCGGGCGGTGGGTTTTGCGCTTCTGCTGCTGCTGAGCGCTGCGGTCCACGCAGTGGTCCGGGCTCCGCGCCGCTACACCCCGGACTGGCAGAGTCTGGACTCTCGGCCACTGCCCAAATGGTTTGACGAGGCCAAGTTCGGGGTGTTTGTGCACTGGGGTGTGTTCTCGGTGCCTGCCTGGGGCAGCGAGTGGTTCTGGTGGCACTGGCAGGGCGAGCGGATGCCGGCCTACCAGAACTTCATGAAAGAAAACTATCCGCCGGGCTTCAGCTACGCCGACTTTGGACCGCAGTTCACAGCGCGCTTTTTCCAGCCGGACCAGTGGGCCGAACTCTTCCAGGCTGCCGGGGCCAAGTGAGTGCGGGCCGGGCGCGAGGCGGGACGGGGCAAGCCCACGGCCGGCGCTGCCTGACCTCGGAAGGCTCCACACCCCCGCGTTCTGCATCCTGGAGGATGGCGCACTGATGCTAAAGAAGAGAATCCTGCTGGGGTTTGGTTTTAAGAATGAAGTCGGAAAGCACTGGGTACTGCATCTGTGTAGAGAGAGGCTAGAGCCAGGCTACACCCGGTGTCTCTTCTATGAGGGCCAGAACACAGTCTGGACTCCTGTCAGTGGCCCGGAGTTGTGGCCCTGGACCTTAGGCTAGCTGTGGCGTCCGTGGAAGGCTATAAAAAGAAGCTACCTGAGTTAGTTCCTTGTAGCCCTGTGTCTGTAAATGGAGAAGGAAAGATGGGAGTTCTGGGGTACTCTCTGGGTTCTCACTTCCTTGTGGAGGGATGGGGTTATTTGGGCAGAGCCCTCCAGAGGAAGGTATGTTTTGAGGGCACTAAACTAGTGTTTGCCATTGTAAGCATAGTGGCCCACGCCTTTAATCCCAGCACTGGGAAGGCAGAGGCAGGTGGATCTCTGTGAGTTCGAGGACAGCCTGGTCTACAGAGTCAACATCAGAACGACAAGAGCTGTTACACAGAGAAAACCCTGTCTCAATTCCCCTCCCAAAAAGTATTTGCCATTACTTGTGTGGGAGTACAAGGCCTGAGGAATCAGGAAGCTGTCTTCAAGCCATCTCTCATATCCATAACTTGCAAATGAAAAAGGTTGATCTCTAGCCGCTTTCCAGACTCCCTGTTTTGTGGATGAGGTGACTAAGCCAGAAAGAGGAAGGAGCCTGGTACTCTAGACTGCACATCTTGTGACCTGGAGATGCATCCGGGGTTGCAGAAAGGAAGGGATGAGCCTAAGATGGGAGTAAGATGTTAATATGTTACCCTGAAGTCCAGAAGTCCCCACACCTCCTGTGATGAAATCACATGTTCACGTTATCTTTCTTCTTTTTTTTTTTTTTTTTGCCATAAAAGGAAATGACATATTGAATGAATTGGTTATTTCAACATTTGTCTTTTCAATCCCAGATATTTTAGTCTTTGTCACCTTCTGAAATGATGGGCAGTTCCACAGTTTTAGTAAAACAAGCAGCTTCCATCTGTCATCTGTTCTTGCCAATAGAGCAAGGCAGAGGGTTGAAAAAAGTTCATTACTTATGCCTAGAAGGGGTGAATCTGTGTGATAAGGTGCACAGTTTTTCTCTTGCCACCCTTCCCTCCCCTCTGGGCACCCAGTGCCGCCTCCTATTCCTGAGTCACAACTACAGGGGGATATTGTCACTATGAAAGCATCTTGGTTGTTGCAGTGACTCATCCCAGTATGTTTCCTATAATTGAGATCTTCTCGCCATACTGGGCAAGGTCATGGTTGTGGTCACTGCCCACTTCCTTTGTTCTTATTGGTTTTGATGTCTACAGGTATGTGGTCCTGACCACAAAGCATCATGAAGGCTTCACAAACTGGCCAAGTCCCGTGTCTTGGAACTGGAACTCAAAGGACGTGGGGCCCCACCGTGATTTGGTTGGTGAGTTGGGAGCTGCCGTTCGGAAGAGGTGCGTGTCTGTGGACGGCTAGCCACTCCACCCTCTTAACCACCCATCCCTCCAGAGTTCCATCCTTGTCTCCTCTTGTTTGTCTGCTGGAGCCATACTTAGCCACTGAGCAGATGGGCGGTCTTCACAGGACCACGGGTGATACAACGGGAGGAGTTCACAGTGGAGTAAAGGACACTCAGCGTAGACTATGATGGTCCATCTGCAGGCTGCACAGGATTTCCATGAAAGCTTGAACTACAGAGCCTTTCTTTTTGTTTTTTGATTTGTTTAGTTTTTGTTTTGTTTTGTTTTGTTTTGTTTAAGACAGGGTTTCTCTGTATAGCCCTGGCTGTCCTGGAACTAGCTCTGTAGACCAGGCTGGCCTCGAACTCACAGAGATCTACCTGCTTCCACCTTCTGAGTGCTGGGATCACAGGCATGCACTTAGAGCCTTTTCCTGTATGTGAGAAGCCAGGGACTGGGTCTCAGCTTTCTCTTCCACAGCCACTGGCATCCACCCAGCACAGAGCTAGCTGTTCAGGCCTGAGGGCAAGCTCTTGTAGTGGCAGATCAAAACTAAAGAGGGAGGCATACAACTGGTTCTACTCAACGAACACTCTGGTATTTGTCACTCAGTAGGAAGTAATAGCCAGACATGGTGCTACATGCTGGTGATTCTAGCACTTGGGAGGCACAGGAGGGTCAGGAGCTCAAGGCTGGCCTTAGGTATATACTGAGTTTGAGGCTAGCCTGAGATGCACAAGACTAACTCAAAAAGCTAAATAGTGATAATAGCAATAGGAGTTAACTTCTCAATATAAAAGCGGTGGGATGTGGCAGAGGTAGGTAGGCTAAGGTTTGGGGGGTTTGGTGCTGGCATACAAATCTAGGACCTCATGAATATTAAACAGTTGCTCTTCTGCTGAATGCATGAGTTACTTCTGTGTCAGTGACCACTTCAGGGGAGGAGAGTTTATTTTTAGAGAGTTTCAGTCTACCATGGTGGGCAGCTGCATTCATGGCAGCCACGCTGCCATAGAGGTTATTTATTTACCGAACATATGGCTAGGGAACAGACAGGAATGAGGGGCAGTATGTCCTTCAGAGCCCTTGTGACCCACTTCTGCCAGCATGTTCCACCTTGTACAGGTTCTGCAGATTCCCAGAATAGCACCACCAGCCAGGGAACAAGCCTAGGGGGAGACATTACAGGTTCAAGCCTCCAGCAGTGGAATGGGATTGGACTCAGATGTTCAGGTTTGCCTCTAAGAAAGGAAAGGACTTTCTGCTATGACCTGGTAAGCGTGGCATCCTGTTTGAGGGGTAGACTGCCTGCCTGCTTGTGGAAATCATCAAGTTTGATTGGATCCCAGCGTGCCTGTGTCATCCACTGCCCAGGACTCTGCCATGGATTAAGTAGGGAGCTGAGACAGACCACAGTTTACAAATGCATTTGCTGACTCATGTTACCTGCTCAGTGTTCCTTGCCCCATGCTGCCTTGGCCAAAAATCCTGTAGTAAATGTCAGTCTCACTGGGCTGGAGAAATGGCTCAGAGGTTAAGAGTGGCTACTCTTACAGAGGTCCTCAGTTTAATTCCCAGCAACCACTTGGTGGCTGGCAACCATCTAGAATGAGATCTAGTGCCCTCCTCTGGCATGCAGGTGTATGTGCAGGCAGAATACTGTATATATAAAAAATAAATAAAATATTTTTTTTTTTTAAATGTCTTAGACATGGATCAGACAAGGGCTTTGGAAGTAGCAGATTTCTTCTGGTTTGGTTCGGTCTAATGAGTCAGGACCTTCTCTGTATCCTTCTTATCTGTGCCTTGCTATGTTATTTTCTTCATTACCAGCATTATAATGTCTGCAGAGCACCATATCTTAACTGAACGGTAGTAATTGTACATTTTTATGAGGCACAGTGTGACACACTTGCAGGGCATAATGAGCAAATCAGGGTAGTTAGCACTTCTAGCTCCTTAATTATTTGCCATTTCGTTGTGTTAGGAACCTTCAAACTCCTTCTAGTTCTTAAAAAAAAAAATATTTGATAGGGGTGGGGATATAGCTTAAGACAGAATGCTTGCCTAGCATCGGTGAGGCCCTGGGTTTGAGTCCCAGCATCGTAAAAAAAAAAAAAAAAGAAGATTTTTAAAAGTGAAAGCTGTACCAAGTGTGGTGGTGCGTGCCTTAAACCCAGCACTTGGTAGGCAGAGGCAGGTGGATCTCTGAGTTTGGGCCTAGCCTGGTCTACAAAGCCAGTTCTAGGCCAGCAAGGGCTACACACAGTGAGGCCCTGTCTCAAAAAAATTTTTTAAAGTATATTAAATAAAGGATCTCAAATATCTTAGGCTGACATTTAACTCACTTGGTAGCCAAGGATGACCTTGAACTCCTGGTCCTCCTGTCTCCCCTTCCTAGGTACAGGCACTACACCCAGCCTGATTGTTGTCTGCCCAATGACAGCTGCTGCTGTGTTTCTCTGTTATAGGAACTTACGCTATGGCCTGTACCATTCCCTCTTGGAATGGTTTCATCCACTCTACCTACTTGACAAGAAAAATGGCTTCAAGACTCAGTATTTTGTCAGTGCAAAAACAATGCCAGAGCTATACGACCTTGTTACCAGGTAAGAAACAGGAGGGGCCAGGGGCCTGACCACTTGTATTTGAAGTCAGAGCTGCTCCTAGGATGCCATTAAAAGGCTTTAGCCACAGGCTGCCGTATGAAGAACACTTAGAAGGCATCAAAATAATAAAAGTGGCATTTGTGCTCATGCAAAGCATGTTTCCTCTCCCAGACTGTGGTCACTCACTAAGCTGCTGTTGTCACAGGGAACCCAGGTGGCAATGGGTCAAAGCCAGAGCCTCTGCACCCTCCTCCCTTGCCGGTTGCCTAGTCAGGACCTTGGAGAGGGCGCTGGCACCTTCCTGATCATAAGCTTTGAACGCAGCATCCTGAGCACAGATCCTGCCCTGGGGAGAACTCATGTCAGTGTATGCGGAATCCCTTCCACAGTGCTGGGAACAGGAAGGGGGCCACTGTTACTAGTGTCACCATTCTCAAATTGGGATCTGTTGCTAACCTGCCCCTGGGAATGAGGTAGCACTGGCATGCCACTACACACGTGTCCAGATCAGAGAACAATTTGGGGGAGTTTTCTCATCTTACCATGTGGACCCCAAGGATCAGGCTTGGTGGTGACAAGCACTTTTTCCTACTGAGCCCTCCTGCCAGTCCCTTTATATGCTTTTCCCTTGTGACAGCTGGGAGATGCCCCTGGATGGGGGACCTTTGTAGCCTAAGGTGTGGCTTCTTTGTCTCCCTCCCTCTTTCTCTCTCTCTCTCTCTCTCTCTCTCTCTATATATATATATATATATATACATATATATATATATATATATTGTTTGGTTTTCTTTTCTTCCTTTTGGTGTTTCCAGACAGGGTTTCTCTGTGTAGCCCTGGCTGTCCTGGAACTCTCTCTGTAGACCAAGCTGGCCTCAAACCCTCATAGATCCACCTGGCTCTGCCTCCTTAGTGCTGGGATTAAAGGCGTGCACCTCCACTGCCCAGCCCTGGCTCTCTTCTTTATCTTTAAACCTGGGGTTAGTAATCATAGGAGCTAATGGGCATTGGCTGCCTGGTGTACTTGACTGCACACAGTGGAAGAGACCACTCTCTGGGCTTGTAGCCTCAGAGAAGGCTTTCTTCCTTGAGACTGTACTGCCCTCACTGTGAAGTACAGTGAAGGCCTGTCGTTTGTGCTGTAGCTCCTTCAAACTCATGGTACTAAAATGTGCATAATAGCACATATCTTAGACCCACACATTCATACACATTCTAGGCTCAGAGCAATGATAATGCAGAAGGGGCACCAGGCCCTGTTAGGCCTTTCCAGCTGGACTGGGTAGCTGCCAAGAACAGATCAGTGCCATGGTTCAGATGTTTACAGTACCCCCAAAGCAGACATCTTCATTTTGTACTTCTAGAATAGCAGGGACTTGACGTGTAGCCCAGGCTAGCCACTAATTTGTAATCTCCTGACTCAGGTTCCTAAGTGCTGGGATTACAGGCATGAGCCACCACATCTGGCTTTTTTATTTATTTATTTATTTTATTTTATTTTATTTTATTTTATTTTTGGTCCTGGGGACAGGATCCAGGTCTTAGAACATGCTGGGCAGTGCTCTGCCATGGATCAACACACCCCAGACCATGACCACTGTTACTGTTTTTTTCTTTAGTCACGTTTTATTATTTAGTGTTCATGAATGTATATTGTATGGACACATGTGTACCACAGCACACACAGAGGTCAGAGAACAACTGTGGAAGTCAGTTCTTCCTTGTGGAATTTGGGGATCAGACTTGGGTCATGAGGCTTGAGAGCAGGAGCTTTTCCAGCCCAGTTGAACCATCTGGCCGGCCCAAGTACAATCTCTTTTCCAGAATGTATTTCTTGCTTATGTGTAGTCTATATACACCATGGGCAGCAGGTCCCCAAGGAGGCCAGAGGGCATCGATTCCCTGCAATGAGAGTTACAGGTGGTTGTGAGCCATCGTGTGGATGCTAGAACCAAGCCCAGGTCCTCTGCAGTAAGACCAGCTGTCTTTCCAACCCTGCGAGCACCATCCCTATCTGGAGTTAGTTGCTTGAAGGGAAACATACCGTAGATACTGATTACAGCTCCCTTTCTGGAAAGCGAAAAGAGATTAGAAGTATGCAGAAGCAGTGTATTCTTTATTGTTGTTATTGCTATTGTGTAAGGCGTATGGTTTTTCCGCCCGCCGCCGCCGAGTCTTGTCCCAAATAATGCACAGAGACTCTGTATTTGATATTATGCTGTTGACCAGGTACTACTTTCTTACCGGCTAGCTCTGTCTTAATTATTAACCCATTTCTGTGTATTTCCACGTGGTCTTACCGAGAGCGGAGGAATGGCGGTGCTGTTCTCTCCAGGCTCTCCATCCTGACTCCTCACTACTTCCTCCAATCCTCCTTGTCTCCTAGTCCCGCCTATCTTGCTTTCCTATTGGCCAACAGTGCTTTATTCATTAACCAGTATGAGAAACCTATACAGGATGACATCTCCCATCACTATTGTTACACTTATTTATTTGTGGATATGTATGTGTGCATGCATGTGCCATGCTGTCATGTAGAGGTCAGAGGATGGACCACTTGCAGGAAGGAGTCAGCTCTCTCTTTTCCTCGACGTGGGACCCAGGGATTGAATTTAGGTTGTCAGACTTGCCAGGCCCATTCACCTCTCCCTGCAGTGTTGTTGTTCTTTTTAATTAAGATTTTTGTTTTATACATGCCTGCATGTTTGTCTATGCTCTGTGTGCATGCCTGGTGCCAACAGAGGCCAGAAGAGGGCATCCGGTCCCAGGGGACTGGAGTTATAGGTGATCGTGAGCCTCCATGTGGATGCTGGAATCAAACCTATATCCTCTGGAAGAGCAGCCAGTGCTTTTAACCACTCAGCCCTCTATCTCTCCACACGCCCTCCCTGAGCCTCCTTTAGATTTCTTATCACTTCAGTTTCTGCATTGTCATTTTCATGGTACTTTCTAAACAAGAGACACCTTTTCTTTCTAATGGGCTAGGAATGGAGCCCATAGCCTCACGGGTGGGGTAGACAAGTGCCCTACCACAAAGCCACACTCCCAGCTCTGAGTTTTAGATATTTGTTGCAAAAATTTGTCCATAAAACTGGACTAGATAGAGATTCAGATGGCAAACTGTTGTGATCACGTGTCTTCCAGCTACAAGCCCGACCTGATCTGGTCTGATGGGGAGTGGGAGTGCCCTGATACTTACTGGAACTCCACAGCTTTCCTTGCTTGGCTCTATAATGATAGCCCTGTCAAGGTAGGTGGTTATCGAACTTACTCATTATTGGTTCTGATAAGAGAGTATGAATGGTGCCTCTGACAATGGATCCAGGATGTATCTCTAGTGCAGGAAGGGCGTTCCCCATGGAGGGATACTCCCTTAGCCTAGAGACACAGGGGAGGGCCTAAGCCTCAGCTCAGCTCTCCGTAGGCTATGGCAGGAGGAGTTCAAAGCAGTCTTCATGCCTCAGCTTCCCAAGAGCTGGGATTACCGGTGTGTGGCACCACCTGTAGCTTTATATCCACATTTTTAAGGACACTTACCTAGTACATTTGCATCTTGTGTTACAGGATTTTTATTGCATGACAAAAGTCTTAATCTGTGTGATGGGAAATGTCAAAGATTTTACATGCTCCAGATTTGTAGGTTTTAAAGAAAAATCTAAGTATAAAGCAGTTTGGTAGCTGGCAGGATAGCTCAGTGGTTGGGCGCGTGCTTAGCATGCAGGGGCGCTGGGTTTAACCACAAGCACCAGAGCTAAACCTGGATGAAGGTGCTCTGGTGGCTGCCTGTCTGTGGGATCTTATGGGGTGGTTATTACTAAACTCAGGAAATGCCCCTTAGACAATCTGTAAACCCATCCCCCGGCACACACCCTTCCTCTGCATCTCTCAGCGGCTTCCTGGGCTTGGACATTGCTGACATTAGAGGCTGGGTGCTTCTTTGTCACCCTGTCTCCCACAGGGTAGAGTGTTTGTCAGCACTCTGGCTTCTCCCACTGGGTAGCAGCACCACCCTCCTTAGGATAACCAAAACTGTCTAGTTTCCCATGTGTGCCACTTACAGCAAAGTAGCACAGGAGAAAGACACTAGTGGAGCCCCGCTGTCCTTCCTTCCCAATAGACTGTCACCAGATGCATCTGCACTGCGTGAGGAGGAGGAGGTGCTGCTCCAGTGACCCATTCTCCCTCCTTTAGGACCAGGTGGTAGTGAACGACCGGTGGGGTCAGAACTGCTCCTGTCATCACGGAGGATACTACAACTGCCAAGATAAATACACACCGCACAGCTTGCCAGACCACAAGTGGGAGATGTGCACCAGCGTGGACAGGATGTCCTGGGGCTACCGACGGGACATGACCATGTCTACCATTGCCAACGAACATGAGATCATTGAGGTCAGAGAGCACTCCGCCTGGGCTGTTAATGGCTTATCTCAGACAGCTCTCTGCCCTGGAGTTGGGTTGCTAGAACCCACTAGGGCAGCAATATACAGTCCCCTAAGCTCATTTTCACTGTTATAAAGAAAGGGGTTGAAACCTTTTCTCTTTTCTTTTTTTTTTTTTTCAAGGCAGGGTTTCTGTGTGGTTTTGGAGCCGTCCTGGAACTCGATCTGTAGACCAGGCTGGCCTCGAACTCACAGAGATCCATCTGCCTCCCGAATGCTGGGATTAAATGTGTGAGCCACCAACGCCCAGCTAAAACCATTCCTTTCTTTTTTCTTTTTGGTTTGTTTGCTTGTTTGTTTGTTTGTTTTGAGACAGGGTTTCCCATGTAGCCCTGGTTGGCCTGGAACTTGCTTTGTAGGCCAGGCTGGCCTCAGACTCACAAAGATCAACCTGCCTCTGCCTCCCGAGTGCTGGGATTAAAGGCATTTGCCATCCTGCCCAGCTGAAACCTTTTAAAATTACACCCATTTGTTTGCTTTGGGGGGGGGGCAATTGTGTGCCACAGTCTACTACAGGTAGAGGTCAGCAGACAACTTGACAGTGACAGTCACTTCTCTCCTCCCACCCTGTGAGTCCCAAGATCAAACTGAGGTTGTTCATCTTGGTGGCAAGGGATTTCAACTTTGCCATCTTATCAGACTCACAGGAAGCCTTATCTACCGAGATGTTCTTTCCAGAACTTTCCTTCCTTTTCTTTGTTTGGAGGGTGTGTGTTTATGTGTGTATGTGTACATATGTTTGTGTATGTGTGAGTGTTGTGATGTGTGTATGCATGTGTGTTTGTGACCTCCAGAGCATAACCTGAGGTGCCATTCTTCAGGTTCCATCTATGGGGGAGGGGCAAGATCTCTTAGTAGCCTGGAACTGACCGTCCAGGGAGGCCCACAGTGAGCCTTCATTTCTGCTCCCCGGGACAAAGATTACAAACATGCACCACACCACGACCTCCGGATTTTTTGGTTGTTGTTGACTTCAGTGTGTTTGTTTGAACATGAATTCTGGGGATGAACTCAGATCTTCTTGGGGCTACGGAAAAGCAATAGTGGGAAGAAGGCTGAAAAGACATCAAACGTAGACGGGAGTCCTTCTCTAATGGGCTTGTGCCTGTAAATGTTTCCAAATACAAACTTAATCCTGGGTGGCTTTGACAACACTTGCTCGGGGTCACTGCAAACACCCCCACACGAGTTCCTCTCCAGGATGTCTCTTTATGACAGTTTTTGTTTGTTGAGACTGGGTCTCAAATAGTCCATGCTGGTCTCAAACTTGGTATTGTAACCAAGGATAACTTTGAACTCCTGATCTTCTTGCCTTCCCCCACCCCAAGTGTTGGAATTAAAAGCATAGGCCAGCATGCCCAGCTTTCTTTGCATCAGTTTTCCCAAAGGTTCAAATAGTTTGTTCCTAAACTGCTTAGGGAGGTGTGTGCCGTCGTGCCTGGCGCTAAAGTGTACCTCACTTTCCCTTTGCAGTGGTAAGGATTGAACCAGGGACTTGTCTTCTCTAATATCCCTTACTGTCTGTGTATTCTAGACACTGTGCCAGGCTTGGTAGTCATGCTTCCGTTTCCATTGTCTCTGCTCTCTTTAGGAATTGATCCAGACAGTAAGTTTGGGAGGCAACTATCTTCTCAACATTGGACCAACTAAGGATGGACTGATCGTTCCCATCTTCCAAGAAAGGCTTCTTGCTGTTGGCAAGTGGCTGCAGATCAATGGAGAGGCCATCTATGCCTCCAAACCCTGGAGAGTGCAGTCTGAAAAGAACATGACAGTTGTGTGGTGAGTCTTGCCTTCTTGTATGGTCAGGAGGAAGATTGATGATAGCTGTATTTTCAGTTCTGCATGACAGTAGCCAAAGTAAAAGAATAAATAGCAAGAGATGACGGTAGATTTAAGGCTGGAGCTCCTGATGGAAGGTCCGGGGCTGAGCAGAGTGAGACTTCTAAGTAAGCAAGTGACAGCACCAAGCTGGCATCATCGCCTGAGGCTCACAAACACCCAGCAGAAGTGGGCCAAGGAAACTGAGGCAGTCAGGAGTGCCCGACAGACCGAGTCCTGGGCAGAGCACTGTCTCCGTGGGTGAGGCGTCCAAGCAAAGATGCAGCAGATAGCAACTGAGAGAGGAAGTCATCAACTGAGAGAGGAAATGTCATCAGATCAGCAGCTCACAACATCCAATAGATTCATGCTGGGGAAGTTGGGACAGCCAACTGGAATTCCACGTGTACCTTCTCTTCATGGATAAGCTGCCCATGCCTAAACCTTTGGCTTCCCATTCCTCTGCAGGTGCTTTTATATCAGGCTATAAATAATGGGATCCCTTTTGGAGATGGCAGACCGAGCTGTTCTCAGAGACTCAAGAGTTTTATGCTTGGACTGTTCGCTGTTTCTCTCCCTGTCATAGGTCAGCCTCAGGACACTTTGAGACTAACATGCTTAGATCCAAAATGTGGCCAGGGGCACCCCCTTTCCCAAGCCAGCTTTTAGGTGAGCCCAAACAACCCTTGACAGTTTATCAGTATGTTGTATATCACTCTTGTGATGGTTGCCAGCATGGCTGGTGGCTCTTGCTGACCTACACATTCTCAGGTCCCTCCATCCTGGTTCCAAGGCTGGAGGTTGTCTTGCCTCTTGCTGTAAAATTTTTGTTCTGGCTGGGTCTGTCTCTGGTCACCCTGTGCAGGGCTCCACCCTAACCTCTTCCCATCCTTACCTGGACCTCTAGACCTAGTTATTTTATCTTGGACCTCAATTTTTTTAGCTGCAGAGTGAGTGGTGGTCCTTAGCTTCACAGACGTGCTTTGATGACTAGGTGACAGTGTGTGAGGACCCGGCAGTGCGCCAGGCCTGAGCTCAGCATCCTGTCAAAGGAGCCTGGTGTCACACCAGAGCACGTCTCCCACCAGGGATACATGAATCCCTACGGATGGATTTCTGTGAGGGTTTTCATCCTATTTCCTGAACGGGGTGACCTCTCAGGCCAGTGAACCCTCTGCTGTCTTCCTCTGGATCCGGAGTTGAAAAGATTACAGTAGCAAGTCATGTGGCTTCAGCGCCTAATAAGTTGGAAAGGAGCTAGTTCATGTTTTGTTGTTGCTGCTGTGTGGGTTGTGGTCTCACCATGTTGCCTTGGCTGTACTCCAACTCCTGGGCTCAAGCTATCCTCCTGCCTCAGCCTTCTTAGTAGCTAGGATTGTATGTGTGCATTACCATACCCAAGAGTTCTTTTCTTTTTTTTTATTTGTTTGTTTGTTTGTTGTTGTTTTGAGACAGGTTTTCTCTGTATAACAGCCCTGGCTGTTCTGGCACTTGCTCTATAGACCTGGCTGGCCTTGAACTCACCAAGATCCACCTGCCTTTGCCTCCCAAGTGCTGGGATCAAAGGCGTGCGCCACCACTGCCTGACAACAAAGGTTATTGAGGCAGCAGGGGAAGGTCTGGAAAATGTGTTGTTCCAGGCTTAATTTTAATTTTTAAAGAAACCTTAATCCAGGCTGAAAAGATGACTCAGAGGTTAAGAGCACTGGCTGCTATTCCAGAGGTCCTGAGTTCAATTCACAGCAACCACATGGCCACTCAGAACCATCTGTGATGAGATCTGGTGCCCGCTTCTGACCTACAGGCAAACAGAACACTGCATACACAATAATTAATTAACTAACTAATTAATTAATTTTTAAAAAAGAAACCTTAATACAGTGAAGGGGTTACTAGAGGGTTTCTAAGAGTTTCCTAACCCTTTCTTCCTCACCTTACTCTCATTGCCCAGTCATGACAAACGCAAGGTCTTTGACGGTTGAGTTGTCTAAAGGGATTGAGGGTCTGCCCGGGCACACCACTCAACTCCCTGTGGACACTGGTGTTTCTTGTTCCCAGGTATACCACTAAAGACTCGGCTGTCTATGCTACTTTTCTGTCCTGGCCAGAAAATGGAATCGTAAACCTTAAATCCCCACAGACAACCTCAGCCACAAAGGTAAGGAGGTTCTTCATCCCTCCTAAGGTATAACTTGTCTTTGTTTTGTTTTTTATTTTTCCAGTGCTGGGGATAGACCCCAGGGCTTAGACATGCTCTGGCAAACACTCTACCACTGAATTACATCCCAAGATACTGTTGTTTTGAGCCAGGTTTTCTCCCTTCCCCCTCCCCTCTCCTTCCCTCCTCTCCTCTTCTCTTCTCTTCTCCTCTCTTGTCCTCATCTTCAAGGAATAGTTTCTTTTGTAATAGCCCTGGCTGTCCTAGAACTCACTCTGTAACTCTATAGACCAGGCTGGCCCTGAACTCAACGAGATCCACCTGCCTCTGCCTCCAAGTGCTAGGATTAAAGTTGAACCAGGTTCTTTATGTAGCTCAGGCTAGCCTCACCCTGTCTCCACCTTCCCAGTGTTAAGATTCCAGGCTTATGTCACCATGCCTGCATAGATGTAACTTTTATGAAAAAGCAGTGGCAGGCTTTAGCTCCTTCCTTCCTCCTGTGTGTCCCACTAGAGTGCCCTCACTGCTCTGGCCCAGCACAATTATTCCCCATCAGGTTTGGGACAGTCTGCTCATCACTGAATAATGGGGTCTTTCCATCTCCCTTTGCTTTCCTCAGATAACAATGCTAGGAATGGAAGGATTTTTGACCTGGACCCAAGATCCCCAGGAGGGGCTCCTCATCTCTCTGCCCCCATTGCCACCTACTGCTCTCCCTGTGGAGTTTGCCTGGACTCTAAAGCTGACAAGTGTGAAGTGATTGGTGGAGTGCAGAGGCAGACTTTTCTCTTACAGGACCATCAGTGCAATAAAGTAGCTTCCCTCCCCCACCCAGCGATGGCTTTTCCAGCCCGTTTTAATCAACGGGAACCTAGTACACTGAGCTGCTGAGTGAATGGATGGAAGACAGGAGATCCATTGCTGGTGTCTCTGTGTCAAGCAGAAAGGCCTGGACAGCTCAGCTGAGTTCATGGGCTCCTTCACTAGGAATGTTCCTCTCTGATGATGAGCCAAGTCACCTGATGATGAGCCAAGTCTGTTGCCTGTGGGAGCAGGTTCAAGAGGGCTGGCAAGCCCAACCCCTGTGCCTTATATTGATTGTCACTAACCCTGAGGGGATTAAACTGGTCCTGAAGGGTTCACCAGGCTGCCAAGGTCAACTGTTTGGAAGTTTGTAAAGCAAGCCAAAGCTCTGGCATTGAGCAGCATATCTTCAGAGGTACCGATGAAGGAGTGTGAGTCTGCCTTGCCTTTTAAAAAAAGATGGAAGTAAATTTGTATGTCAGAGTATTTCTACCAAAAGCATGTGCTAGTTTTCTTTCCCTGGCTTCCATTTGGGCTGTTTACAGCTTTTTACTCATTTCTGGTTTTCTTGGCTTTTTTGTTTTGTTTTGTTTTTGATACAGGGTTTCTCTGTGTAGCCCTGGCTGTCCTGGGACTTGCTCTGTAGACCAGAGCTGAGATCTACCTGCCTCTGCCTCCAAATGTTGGGATTAAAAGCATGTGCCACCACTGCCTGGTTTATACCCAGGTTTTTGTGGGTTTTTGTTTTTTTTTTTTTAAGATTTATTTATTTATTATGTATACCATGTTCTGCCTACATGTGTGCCTGCACACCAAGAGAGGGCACCAGATCTCATTACAGACAACAGTGAGCCACCATGTGGTGGTTGCTGGGAATTGAACTCTGAACCTCTGGAAGAGCAGTCAGTGTTCTTAACCACTGAGCCATCTCTCCAGGCCCGAGTTTTAAAAATTATAATGGTAAGAAGACTGGCAAGATGGATCAGCAGAGGATCAGAGCTTGGTTCCTAGCACTTAGTAGTTCACAGCTGTCTGCAGCTCAGTTCCAGACAGAGAGTCTGTTGCCCACTACTGGCTTCAGTGGGCATTGCACATGTGATATACATACATACAGGCAAAACACCCATAAACAAAAGCAAATCATTAAGAAAAATAATGTGAATATCTTTATATCAAAAATTTAAACATGGCCAGGTGTTGGAAACTATTATAGTCCTAGCCCTCAGAAGCAGGGGAATATTAATTCAAAAGCAGGCTCTGTTATATACCAAGTTTGAGGGCAGTCTGAACTACATGAAACTCTGTCCCAAAAACAATGGGGCTGGAGACTGTCAGCAGTTAGAGCTCATATTACAATAGCAGGGAACAGAGATTGACTCCTAGAACCCACAGATACCTCAGCAACTGCCTGTAACTACAGCTCTAAGGATCTAATGTCCTCTTCTGCCCTCTAAGGGCACTCAGTTGCCCATACCCATACAGAGGCACACAAAAATTCTTAAATCTAATTTATCGACATATAATCACATTGTATGACTCACCTACCAAAAATTTACAGTTGATCCAGGCATGGTGGTGCATGCCTATAATCTCAGCACTCAGGAGGCAGAGGCAGGTGGATCTCTGAGTCTGAGGCCAGCCTGGTCTACATAATGAGTTCCTGGACAGTCAGGGTTATGAAGAGAAACCTTGTTCAAAGAAAAAAGAAAAGTCACAGAACACCTGTTTAAAAGATTAGGGTGGCCGGGTGTTAGTGGCGCACACCTTCAGTCCCAGCACTGGGGAGGCAGAGGCAGGTGGATCTCTGTAAGTTTGAGGCCAGCCTGGTCTACAGAGTGAGTTCCAGGACAGGCTCCAAAGCCATAGCCATAGAGAAACCCTGTCTCAAAAAAAAGGGGGGGCACAGTTGTGTCACCATGGTATTTCTGTTTGATGGGGAGCAGAAAGCCTTGCAATCACAGGAGACCAGTACAGGTTAGTAAAATTCCTGTAAATTCCATGTATACATGCCTGAGGGTCAGACTGACCTTAGTTTTAGCCCAAGTTCAAGTCAGGATTCAACAAATATGTTTTTCTTACTTTTCTCTTATAATCATCTCCACTCATCAGGCACAGGTATGGTACATAAACATACATACAAGCAAAACAGCCATACACATAAATACATTAGTAATATTTAAAATCTGCTGGGCATTGGTGCCATACCTTTAACCTCAGCACTTAGGAGGCAGAGGCGGGCAGATTTCTGTGAGTTTGAGGTCAGCCTGGTCTACAGAGTTCCAGGCCAGGCAGGGCTCCATGGTGAGACCCTGCCTCAAAAAAAAACAAAAACAAAAAAAAAAAACAAAAAAAAAAAAAAAAAAAAAAAAAACCTCTGCTTTCACATTGTCCCTTTACATTCTACTTTGTGACCTTAACCTTTGGCACACACTCAACTCCATTCTCTATACGGCCCTGTTAGTCATTTGAAGAATGACTCCCACTGCAAGGCTGAGGGCACCAAGTTAAGGGGGTCTGACAGTGCCTACCCAGGACATCATGGTTCACTAATGACCAGCTGCAGGGTTCCACAGTTCATTCCAGAACACCACAAGTAGCACCTGGAAGTCCCTGGTCATCAGCCCTTTCCTAACCTGGGCCTTCTTGCCTTCCTTGTTGCCTTGGGATTAAAGGATGTGAGAAAGGGCTGAGCGGAGGTCTTGGTTGGCAGGAGCCTACCACCAGCTTCCCCGTCATCTTCAGCCCCAGCAACATAGCCTGGAAACACTAGGCTTTTCAGAAGGTAAATAAATGGACTTGGGTTGGGAACCACGTGTGACTTAAGACATGGGGGAAGCTGGTGGGAATGTTGGAATCATGGTTCTTCATGGGACACATGTTCAGAAAATCATGGTGTGGGCATGATCTGAGGGTAGAGCTTTCAGCCTCTGCTTACAAAAGGCCACTCATTAAACATTTGCAAGGCCTCAAGAGAAGAGACAGAGTCCTGCAGGTCCTGGAAGTTAACCCAGGTGACCGTTGTCTCCATGATCTACACATGGATCATGTTATGTACAGCAAAGCCAGTGGGACACTAACAAAATACTGCTTAGCTGCATCCCTGCCTTTCACATTCTCGCCCTCCTCCCTCCTTCTTTCCTTTCTTCTTTTTTATTTTCACAGAGTTTCTCTCTACTTCAGCTTCCAGAGTGATTGGGAATAGACCTATGCACTAGGCTTCTTGGGAACTAATACAGCCCCTAGTAAGACTTCAGTTTAATTTTTCTTTTAAAGATAAAATCTTATATGTGTCACTATGGCTGACTTTATTTTTTGTTGTTGTTGTTTTTTTGTTTTTTTTGAGCCAAAATTTTTATTTATTCATTTCTTGCACTTGAAGTATTCTTCGATGACATCCTTGGCCTGAGATTCTTTGCCATAGTCCTTAACCACTACACAACTACAGCCAACCACTTTCCGTGGCTTCCCCTCTCAATCAATTTTACAGAGGCCAACCCATTCCCCTAGCTTCTTGTCATCAATCTTAATTAGGTTGATCTGGTGCGCAGCACAAAGGGCCTCCACCAACTTGACATACATGGGCTCATCACAATTGGATGCAAACACACAGAGATGGGCTTGGCGCTTGTCTAAGGCTTTGGCAGCTTCGCGTATGCCACGTGCGAGGCCATCGTGAATGAGGGCGGTCTTGAGCACCTCCTGAAGTGCAGTATTCACGTCCATTACACCTCCAATAGCAATGCCTTCCTCGGCCATGGCGGTGGGTTACGGGTGAGGCCGAATCTTGTACACACCCGAGCCTCCGCCTCCGCGCAACCCGGCAGGGGAAAAGCCACTATGGCTGACTTTAATTTTGCAGTGGAGTCATGTTATCCAGACTGTTCTGGAATGGGTAGGCGTGTCATCCCTATACAATCTTCTTTTTGCAAGATTTTTTTTTTTTTTTTTAAATATGGGAAGCGGAGGCTGGAGAGATAGCTCACAGATTAAGAGCCTGACGGTGGCTCACAACTGTCTGTAATGAGATCTGGTGCCCTCTTCTGGCCTGCAGGGATACATGCAGACAGAACACTTTATATACATAATAATCTTTTAAAAAAATTAAAAATGAGGTTGGGGATTTAGCTCAGTAGTAGAGTGCTTGCAAGGCCCTGGGTTCAGTCCTCAGCTGGGGGGGGGGGGAACAGAATGATAAAAAATGTAAAATATGTGTGCATGTGTATGCTCACATATGTGTGCACAAATGCTCTTGCCCATGAGTACACATTTGGAAGCTAGTTGTTTTTGTCTGTTGCTCTCCACCTTACTTTTGGAGAAACGGTCTCCCACAGAACCTGGAGCTCATCATTCTAGCTAGATTGACTGGCCAGCAAACTCTGGGGAACCCCACCCCCAGCAGTGAGGTTAGAGGTATGTGCTGCCATGCTTGTGCTCCAAACACTTCGCCATCTCTGCATCCTCAAAGACCTAACTTTGTTGTGAGATAGTTTCTGCTCACCCTGGTTTGCCAGGAACTGTCTGGGGCTGAAGATGACTTGAACTCCTGGTCCCCCTGCTTACATCTCTAGAGGAATATGCTGAGATTAGAGGCCTGCATGCCCACACTTCCTGCATGCTAGTCGGGCACTCTACCAACCGAGCTACATCTCCAGTCAGCCTTCTGAGTACCTCAGACTTCAGAAATTAACTACAACACTCAGTGAGTTTATTTTCCTGAGCTGGTGAGCTGGCTTGGTGGTTAAGAACACTTGCTGTTCTCCCAGAGGACCTGTGGTCAGTTCCCAACACCACACTAGGCAGCTCAAGACCGCCTGTTACTCCAGCTTCAGAAGATCCAACAGCACTCACACTCACATTCCCATATGCAGGCACACACACCAACATATAACTAAAAATAATAATTTTGTAAAATTTAAAATTTTAAAAAATTTTATTTTGCTTTGCAGCCTGGTTGGCGTATGTTGTAGACACAAAGCTTCCAACACTTAAATGACTTGTTGATTTTGAGTGTGTGAGTGTTTTACCTACATGCTTGTGCTGCTATCCAATGCATAGTGTTTGCAGAGGCCAGAAGAAAGCATCAGATCCTCTGGAAACGGAGTTACCAATGTTTGTGAGCCACTGAACGCGGGGCTCGGCAGGGACAGTGTTCTTAACTGCTGAGCCACCTCGCCAGTGTGTTTTACTACTCTAATATAATGTTCTCTGATACTTCCCATTTCTTTATTTTCAATAATAATTCCTACCTCCCAACTAGTGACTGCAGCCAGTTAATGGGGTGTAACATGCAGACTGAAAAACACTGCGCTAGGCATTCAGTTTTCCTTACCTCAGGGTCACTGCATTTGTATTCGATTTGTCTGGAAACTTTTTTTTTTTATAAACTTGAAAAAAAATTGTTTCTTTCTTTGAGACAGTGCTTCTCTCTATAGTCCTGGCTGTCCTGGAACTCCCTGTGAAGACCGGGCCTACTTTGCCTCCACCTCCCAAGTTCTAGGATTAAAGGCATGCACCCCTATGCTGGGCAGGTGCATGGTACCCAGAATCTCAGTTAAGGACTTTATGCTGAGTAGCAATCACGTTCCCCACGGAGTCATCTCTCCAGCCCAGAGTTCTGCTAATTCCGACTGTCTTCTACTTGATAAGCTCTTCACTTGAATACTCCTTCCCGAATCTAAAGATGTCTTCTCACTAAAGTTGATGTGGCCTGAAGATGCTGGTAGATACTCAATACAAAGCAGAAAATTCAGAACACAGTAGTAATAGATGTACTGCGGCTTATCTTGAAAGTTAGACATTAGACGGCTATGTGTTTCTCTCCACGCCTCTCAGTCGCTAAACCCTGGAAGAGAGACTTCCACTACTTTTTCTCCATCGTTTTTTCTTTGGTTGGGTTTGGTTTTTTGAGACAGAACCTAAGCTTCTTACTTAGACCAGGCTGGCCTCAAACTTGGGGCCTCCGCCTCTGGCGTGCTGGGACTGCAAGCATGTGTCACCATACCCGGCTGAGGTTTTATTCATCCCTACGTTCCTTGCTCCTTGCATTGTGTCTTTATAACAGAAACCTGGAAAACCACTGAATGAGCAAGATGTAGTGGCTCATTCCTGCCTATATCGGGGAGGCTGAGGCAGGAGGACTGCCATTAGTTCGAGGACAACCTGGGTGATATGCAAGTTGGGCCACATAGAATTAGAAAGCCAAAATCAAAACAAAACCGAAACACAGTTCTGTTGAGTGGACGGGAAGGTAAACAGTCAGACTGCGGGTGGAGCCAACTCCGGGAGCTCACGCCTGGGCCACGCCCCCACGGCGATCGGCGGTCACGTGGAACCCCGAGGGTGTGGCCACGGGAGACTGGGCTAAGATGGCGACAGTGAGGAAGGCTTTCCCGCGAAGACTGGTGGGCTTGGCGTCCCTCCGGGCTGTAAGTGCCCCAGGCGGGTGACAGTCGGGGTGGGGTGGGCCTCGTTGATTGCTGTGACGGGCGAAGCGGGGCAACTCCAGGGGCCGGAGCCGGGTGGGTTTGAGAGTTCGGGACCCAGACCTTCTGGCTCCGATCCCTTGCAAGAAGCGCAGAAACTGAGGCCAGGTGACGCGAAGCAACCCGCTGTCATTGAGGAGACCTGGGACATCATCCTGGGTGTCCTAACTCCCTTACGGTGGTCCTGGCTTCTTTCCCTAATTGAGCTTCGGATCTCTCCAGCCCTTCATTAGTGAAAAATACGTCCCATCTGGAAAAAGCAAAAGCATCCCAGCTCGCTGCCTTTCCCAGATCTTGTTGCTTTTCCGGACGCCTGGGAGAGAACGTGGATCGCGTGGGCCAGGCAGGGATTCCCTCGGAATTGTACTTCGGGCTTGTTGGATCCTGGTGTTCCGTCCTCTCTCTCCCACGCGCAGTGAGGGGAGGGAAAGGGCCAAAGAACTGCGCTGACTAAACCGCAAACCGGTGTCGGCGGATGAGCTTATCACTTTCAAGGCTGGATGACCGAGATGCTTACTCAGCTTGTTTGTGCATAAAATGGATAGCTTGTCTCAGGGTGATGTGGTGAGTGATTGGATATTGGTGGTGCTTTGGTGGAGTTGAACTGTGTGGGGGGATCAGTTCCTCGCTTCCCTTCTCTACCACCGAGCTACATCCTGAGCTCAGTGACGGGGTTATTAAGATTAAAGTTGGAGAGTTTAGGCATTATATCAGTACTTGGGGAAAATGCTTTCTTGGTAGCTCATGGGGCTCTCATAAAACCACGTATGTATCTTTAATCTACCCAACTACCCCGATTGCTCCGGGATCAAATGAAAATGCCAACTCCAACTTAATTTAAGAAAGTTAAATGAGTTGGTGGATAATAATGTTTTATTTATTTGAGATAGTCTCTTTCTATGTAGCTCTGGCTGCCCTGGAGCTCACTATGTAGACCAGGCTGGTTTCGAACTCACAGAAATTAGCCTGCCTCTGCCTTTAGATTACAGGCACACACAACCATGCCCAGCTAAATCATAATCAATTAAAAACCTGGTATAGCCTGGTGGTGGTGGTGGCATATGACTTTAATTCCAGCACTCAGGAGGCAGAGGCAGGTGGATCTTTGCGACTTCCAGGCCAGCTTGGTCTACAGAGTGAGTTCCAGGACAGTCTGGCCTTACAGAGAAACCCTGTCTGGAAAAACTTAAAAAAAAAAAAAAAAACAAAAAAACAACCCTGGTGTAATGAAATGAACCTTCGTGAGTTTATGGCTAATGTCCACGATGTCACTTTTCACTTTTAATTTGTTTTTAATTACCTTCATTTGTTTGTTTGTTATGTGTGAGTTTGTCTGAGGGAAAGTCCAAAGGCTGACCAACTTTCAAGGTCGGTTTTACCCTGCTGTGTGGACTCCAGGAGTGTAACTCAGGCTATGAGGCTTAGCAGCAAGCTTCTTAATTCTTGCCAACCCAGGTTTCTGTGCTTGTCTTTCATTTATTTAATTTCATTTTATGTGCATTGATGTTTTGTCTGTGTGAGGGCGTTGGATCGCCTGGCACTGTAGTCACAGACAGTTGTAGGTGCTGGGAATTGAACCCAGGTCCTCTGGAAGAGCAGCAGCCAGTGCTCTTAACCAGTGAGCCATCTCTTCAGTGTCTTGTTTTTTTATTATTGGTTCATTCTGTGTGCATATCTGTGTAAGTGTGTACCATATGTGTTCCGGTGCCTTTGGAGGCCACTTGGAATTAGAGGCAGTTGACATGGTTGCTGGGACCTGAACTCAGGAAGAGCATCAAGTGCTCTTAACTGGTGAGCCATCTCTCCGGCCCCATTTATTTAGTTTTGAATTACATAAATGCATGTGTGCCTGCCTGTGTGTGAGCAGGTGCCCATGGATGCCAGAAGAGAATAGCAGGGTCCTTGGAGCTAGACTTACAGGCAATTGTGAGCTATCTGACATGTGTTTGGGAACCCAACTCGGGTCTGCTGTAGGAGCAGTATCTTATATTTAAAACAGCCCCTGGGGATGTTTTAAATATAAGATCTTACAACTCTCAGTCTGGCTTCAAGTTTGCTACATAGCTGAAGATGACCTTGGGCTTCTGGGCCTCCTTCCTCCACCCCCCAGGTGCTGGGATTAGGGGTGTGAGCCACCACACCTGGCCTGAATTGTTATATGAAGAGCTGTTGTGGGGAAAGAAATAGAACTAAGTTGAACTTGTTCCAAAGAAAGTTGGAAGCGGGTTTTGCTTCAGCATGTACTTACTGAGCCTCTATTTAATGTTCCAGGGCCTTGGGAAGAGCAATGAGTAGAACCAAGGTCCTGGCCCATGACACTTAAGCCCTACTGGGGTCATTTTAGGGTGGTGCACCCGCAGAGGCTGACGGTCTCTGCTGGAGAAAGACTCCAGGAGCAGGGACCCTTCTCTCAGCCTGCTAATTTCTTGTAATTCAGGGCCATCCCCCCTTAGTCTATCAGAAACTTTTGCTGGCTAAAGCCAAAGCCACTTCAGGTGTGTTGACTTGTTTCAGCTGATTCATGGCAGGGACGTGTCCTTAAAGGTGTGGAGGCCTTGGTATATTGTGCAGGGCACCTTTCCCTTAGCTCCATTGCAGCGTGTTTATCTGGGGCTGGGGAAGGACTGGAGAGGGGGTAGCTCAGCGGTTTAGAGTGATCGCTGCTCTTGAGGACCGGCCTTGATCTCTAGAACCTACCCGGTGGCTCACAACCATTTGTGACTCCAGTCTTAAGGGATCTGACACCTTTTTCTGGCTTATGAGGGCACTGCACACATGTGGTATAGACATACATGGGGACAGAACACCCAAACATGTAAAATAAGTAATAATTAATTGAACATTCTTTAGGTGGGTAGGGGAAGATTTGAGGCAGACTTGGTATATAGTAAGCTAAGGCGTTTTAAAATTGTGAGAAAAAACATGTTTTCTTCAGCTGCTGGGGATGTCACCTCCTCAGACCCACTGCCCATCATGTCGCCAGTCAGTCTAGAATTAGGCTTTAGACTAGTGTTAATATAGCAGAGCCTTTGTTTGTATCCTCAGCACCGCTGTGGGATCTGACAGCTAGGCCCTTTGTGCATTATTTGTTTTTCCTGTAGTGTTACTGAGTGCATTGCCAGGACAGTGCCAGCCAGGATGAGATGGGTCGGAGAGAGACAAGAGCTCCCCGCTTATAGAGAAAGAAATCCTTGTAGTCTTGGGAAATACAGAGCTCTTCAAAGGCTAGTCGGAGGAAGGCTCTCTGACTGACTAAATGATTGGTGGATGTAAGAATAGTTGAGCAGAGAGCAGCCCTGCTGGACTGGAGCATAGCCATGTGTTGGGCAGAGAGAAGAGACAGGAGCAGTAGAGTAGGGGTGAGTAATGAGGTCAGCCAGCCAAACTCTGCAGAGCCTCCAAGGCAGGGTGACTCTAGGAAGGGGTGAGTCAGGTCCCAGCTGAGCATCAGCGCCCATGATACCTTTTGCAGAAATAGACAGGATGGAGTCAAGTGTTTGTACAGTGCCGGGTTGGAGGAAGTGCTGAATGAGCAATGTACAGATGGGCAGTGAGAAGTGGATCTGAACCAGAGGAGGACCTGTGCGGAAGCATGGCTCTCCTGCTCATTCCTGCCCAGAGCACAGCTGGCTTTTTCCGTCTTCATCCTGAAAGAGGACCAGGTGGAGTTAAGTAGGGAGAAGAAATCCAGCTGTTTGCAGTAGGGAAGGAAGAGCCTGCGTAGTCCTATGCTAACGAGTGCTTCCTCTTTTAAACGACAGGTTAGCACCTCCTCCATGGGGGCTTTCCCGAAGCGGGTGAAGATCGTGGAAGTTGGTCCCCGCGATGGTCTGCAAAATGAAAAGGTAAAGATGGAAGCCGGTTCAGAAAAGATGATTCACATATCTGTTTTGAGCATTCCAAGGAAGTTGGGTCAGGTACATTATGGACTTTTGGTAAACTGAAATAAATTATGCAGCTATTGTTAGTCTTTCAAAACAAGCTTTCTCTGTGTAAGAGCCCTGGCTGTCTTGGAACTAGCTCTGTAGACCAGGCTCACAGAGATCCGCCTGCCTCTGCCTCCCAAGTGCTGGGATCAAAGGTGTGGGCTGCCACTGCCAGGCTAATACAAGTGTATTAAGTGACTCCAGACTGCAAAGCAGAATATATATTCAACTTTACTCCTTTGAGGATGAAATAGAAAAGGCCTAGGTGTGTGTGTAAGTATTTACTAAGGACATAAATGTCCTTAAAAGTGTAAGATTCTGCACCTGAATATGCAGCCACATGTGTCCAGCCCACGTGTACAGGACTCGAGTGGCCAAGGGTAACTTCCAATGTGGTTCATAAACCATTTATGGTAGCAACATGTGTGGCTTTTGAGTACTTGAAATCTGACTTGTGAGGAGGTTGGAGACATGATCAGGGGTTAAGAGTGCTTCCTGCTCAGAGAACCCAAGTTCAGTTCCCAGTGCCCTCATGGTAGCTTACAACCCAGGGAAGACAATGGCAGGCTTGGAATGGACTTGTAACATAATCTTACTGACTGGCACCAAGGAGCCATGGAAGGCTTTTTTTTTTTAAGTTTAGAGTTTTTCATTTTTATATTTAGTTATTTGCACCACTACCACCATCCAGCTTAAGGTTTCTTTTTATTTATATGTGTGTGTGTCTATATCTGTATATCTGCCACATGCGTGCAGTGCCCACAGAGGCATCCCTCAGGGGTTCTTTACTGCTGAGCCATTTCTCCTGCTCCTTGTGGATGGCTTTTGGGCAGGAAAGTGAGGCATCGGAGACTGCAGTTGGGGAAGTGAGAGAGGAGAGGGGAGGGTGTGATGCTTGGGGGTCCATCCCACAGCACTCACAGAGCAGTGGTGATTCATCTCTGCCCACGATGGCCAAGGCGCGTGGCTCTCAGTTTATAATGGGGTCATAAACCTACACACTGAGTTAAGGAAGAGTCTGCATCCGAGGATAATGGTGCTTCTACGCAAATATGAACACCTCAGGTGAGCAGCCATCAGTTGCCAGAGGACCAATTGGTAGAACTTGGAAACCGTGTGTGAGTTCACGTGAGTGTCCGAGGTCACCACAGTGAGGATCTAGCACAGTGAAAGCTTCAGGCTGAGGTCTGACTTCTGGTTAAGGCCCATTTTTTGGTACCAATGTTGCTGACTTGTATTTCTGGGTTTTTGTCTGTTACAGAACATAGTGCCTACCCCAGTGAAGATCAAGCTGATAGACATGCTTTCCGAAGCAGGGCTCCCCGTTATCGAAGCCACCAGCTTTGTCTCTCCAAAGTGGGTTCCCCAGGTGAGCTCAGCCTCCAGAAGAAGCCTGTCCCAAATGGGAGGGTGGGAAGCCCCCCACCCCCATTTGCTCTTGCAGCTACTGGAAATTGGAAGCATCAGTTTCCAGGTCCCGGGCTTGATGGGTCTCAGGTGAGTCTCAGCATTGTGTAGCACAGGAAGGGATATGACCTGGCAGCCAGGGGCTCCTATTCAGTCTGGGCTCTGCCCTAGTGTATTGGAGCCATTGGTAAGTGAGGCCTTTGCCCTCTCAGGTTAGAGGTAGCCTCTGAGGTGTCTCCTAGCTCATCCCCACGGCCATCTGCAGCATCTATGTTTCTAAATGGGAGAGCAAGGACTGCTACTTCCCAAGGGTGGGCAAACCATCCCATGACAGTGAGTGCCAGGCATTGCAGAGGGAGCGGTGCCCAGGGCTGCTTGGTAAGTGGCTGCTGCTAGATGTGACTTCAGGTACCACAGAGCTGGCAGTACTGGCTGTAGGAGCTGCCGAGGTCACGATGCCCAGGGTGTCTCCTGACCCCTGAATGGTCAGACAGATAAGGGAAGCATTGGAAACAAGATTCAGTGGTGAGAGAAGGTCTTCTTTGACGCTCAGCTCTTGGCTTCTTTGGCTCCCAGATGGCTGACCACTCTGAAGTCTTGAAGGGCATTCAGAAGTTTCCTGGTGTCAACTATCCAGTCCTAACTCCAAATATGAAAGGCTTCGAGGAAGCGGTAAGAGGTTGACAGTATCAATCCCTATCTTGTCTTCCAGTCCTATCCTGGGATATCGCTCTGAACAGCTTATCTCCAGCGGTGATGAGCAGCACCAGATTGGTGGTTGGGAGAAAGTAGTCCAGTCCTGTCACTCACTGCTCCATTGTCTTGACAAATGGCTTAACCTCTGAGCATGTGGTCTGCCCATGAACTAGGACTGTTGATGGTACTTACAGCTGAGCCCATTAGGGAGGCAGTAGGATACACATCAGTCAGTGCTTGGCAAGAGCCTGAGAGACACACACTTTCTGAAACTATTAAGTCCTGGGATTACCCACTTTTTTTCTTTTTTTGAAATTTTATATGTTCTGGTGTTTTGCATGAATGCCTGTGTACCATGTGCATTGCAGTACCTGCAAAGACCAGAAGAAGGCATAAGATCCTTTGGAACTGGAGTTACAGACAGTTGATAGGGCATATGGATGCTGGGAATCAAACCTAGGTCCTGTGCAAGAGCAGCAAGCACTCTTAAGTGCTCGCCATCTCTGTAGCACACAGGATCATTCACTTCTTTAGGGAAGGGTAACAACGCTGCACATGGAAGCTTCTGCAGTGGCTGCTAAACACCTATCACTTGTAATATTCTAAACAGTGTCTTGACATGCTGATTGTGTGATTCATCATAAACTTATTTCAAGAGTGACCCCCCCCCCGCCCCACCCCAGGTTGATGGTGGTAGTGTTGATTTCCTTGGAGGACATCAGACTTTAGGTTTTTTTGGTATCTCTAGGTCCTAGGGTTCAAATCAAGTGCCTCACACTTAACTAGGAAATGCCCTGAGCTACATCCCCAGCCTTGTTTTTGTTTTGTTTTCTAATTGATGTAAGTTTGCTAGGACTGCAGTGAGAAAATACTGCAACTGTAACAGGAATGGCTTTACTGTCTCACATTGCAGAGGTCAGGGGGTGTTGGCTGCCTGTGCGGCCTCACGGGAGCCTGTCCCATGCATCTCCTAGTGCCTGGGATGACCGGTTAGCCCTGGTATTGCTCGGTTTGTACGTGCCTCACTCAGTGTCCGCTCCACCCTCAGGTCACCTCCCTCATTTCAGTGTCTTCACATAGCCATCTTTTAAGGACGCCAGTCATTCTGGATTAGGCCCATCCTGCCCTGTTGTGGTCTCATTTTTATCTAAGTGCATTTGCAGTGACTTATTTCCAAGTAAGGTCATGTTCTGGGGATTGGGATATCCACATATTTGTTTGTTGTTAAATGTATTGTGTGTGCACGCACATACATGTGCGGTGGCATTCATATGGAGGTCAGTGAAAAACTTGAGTGACTTGATTCTCTCCTTCTACCATGTGGGTCCTGGGGAATTGAACTCAGGTCATCAGGATTGACAGCACATGCCTTTTACCTACTGAGCCATCTCGCCATCCCCAACGTCTTTCCTAAAGGGTATTTATTTATGTGACTTTCAACCTGTAACAGTCACAGACCATAAAACTTGCCACAAGAAAGGTTTTGCCGCTGGGACCAGTTCCTCCAAGAATGACGTGCTAAAGGTATTCACTGGGATATTGGCAGGTATCTGCGGGTGCCAAGGAAGTAAGCATCTTTGGGGCGGCCTCTGAGCTCTTCACCCGGAAGAATGTGAACTGCTCCATAGACGAGAGTTTCCAACGCTTTGATGGAATCATGAAGGCCGCACAGGCCGCCAGCATCCCTGTGAGAGGGTGAGTCAGGCCTCAGAGGGTTCTTTCCTCAGCACCCTTGTAGGACGGAGCCAGATTCCTCCACCCTCTACTCTCTCCACCTCAGGCTCCTGCTGGGTGGGAGCAACCCAAACTCCACACCTGCACCTTCTCCAAGTGATCGGAGTCAGGAGATTATCCGGGGTTTCCCTCAGACCTAAATTTGGTGGCTGACCAAGTGTAGATCAGGCCAGCCTGGAACTCACAGACAGCCACCTGTGTCTTGCTGGGAGACGTGGAACACCACCATGCACAGCTCTAGGATTTGATTCTTACGGTGCTGGGAAGCCAGGCCTGGTGGCACAAGGCCTGGTAATGCATGCCTTTGAACATGTCTCAGAACACAAAATCAAGCAATAGCAACAATAAAATACAGGGCAGGGGCCAGGCCGTGGTGGTGCATGCCTTTAGTCCCAGCACTCGGGAGGCAGAGGCAGGCGGATCTCTTGGGTTTGAGACCACACTGTTCTACAGAGGGGGAGTTCTGCACAGAGAAAACCTGTCTCCAAAAAACAAAACAAGAAATACAGTGGTTGAACAGGGGTTCAGCACTGATGGAACCTTGTAGCAGGGTAGGCAATACTCTGCCCCTGAGCTATGTGCACAGTGAGTGAATGCTTTCAATCTAGCACGCACAGTAGCCCATGGCTCTTTTCTGGCCTGAGGCTGCATGCTGTGTTCCAGCCGCTTGTGGAGCTCCGCTCCATCTGCCGAAGTGCCCTCTGCTTCCCTGCTCCAGGCCTGTGACCTCACCCTTCATGGACAGGACGCTTCTTCCTCCATTCTGCTTCTCTGTCCCTGCAGGGTGCTGCATGGCTGTCAGCTCAGTCCCTGTGGGTGCTGCGTGGCTGTCAGCTCCTCTTGGTTTCCTTTGTCCCTCAGCAGAAGACAGCGCCCCTCCTTGGGTTCCAAAGTCTTCTGATATCCTGAAACCATGGCACTTAGCTGTCTAGGTCTTCAGCTGCACTGGGCTAGGCTCCCTCTCAGGACAGGCCACTCCCCACAGTCCCTGGGTACTGAGCTTTCCCGTTGCGGGGCCTGGTACACAGAAGGTGCTCGAGACCAGATGAGCAGGTGGAAGGAAGGCGGGAAAGCGGGGTCTCCAGTCAGTACCTCCAGCCTGTGCTCTGTCTTGGTAAATCTTTTAACTTTTTCTTTCTCTTCTTTCCTTTTGTTTTTTATTTTTTGTTTGTTTTGAGCATGGCCTCACTATGTAGCCCTGGCTGTCCTGGAACTCACTCTGTAGACCAGGCTGGCCTCGAACTCACAGAGTTCTGCCTGCCTCTGCCTCCCAAGTACGGGGATCAAATGTATGTGCCACCACCACCTTTTCTTGTTTAGCAATGTTTGCAGAATGAATGGGAAAATTAAGGTGGAAAGCACACAAGGTTTTTGTAGTGTTGATTCAGCAAGCATTGCTCCATCTCTTTTTATTTTGACTTACACACTTATTTATCTAATTGTTTATTGAGGCTGTGTCTTTCTATGTAACCCTGACTGGCTTGGAACCCACAGAGATCTGCCTGCCTCTGCCTCTTGAGTGTTGGGATTAAAGGTGGGCGCCACCACTCCTGTCTCCATCTCTTAAGATGTAAAATATTGTACTTGACCATGAAGGATTTGAGTTGTTTGGTTTGGTTTGTTTTTCTGACAGCATCTCACTCTAGGTTCATGTTGGCCTAGAGCTCATTATGTCACCAAGGCTGGCAATCCTCCTGCCTCAGCCTCCCTGGTGCTCGGGTTACCAGGCTTGAACTACCACCCTCAGTCTCACTCTGTAAAGAGGTGGGGAGAGCAGCCCCTGCTTCTACAGCCCACAAGACCATCACGGGTCAGGCAAGCCGGCCACCCATCCAGTCACCCTTCTGTGCCCCTGACACACACACACACACACACACCCCGCGTTAGATGTTCTGTCCCTTGCTCTGTCCTGGGCACGCCAGTTTCTGGTCTTGACTACAACATGCTTTCCGAAGACCTCCCCTCCCTAACTCCAGCGCCATGGCCTCAGGGAGCTCAGGGAGGCCTGCTTAGCCGATCCTTGCTACACTGGCTGCCTGTGCTTCCTCCTGCTGCTGCTTCCTTCGGGGCTCATCTCTTTCTGGAATTTTCTCTCCCTCCTGTTGTGAGCATGGTTTTATTTGCCATGCTCCTGACTTGAACAAGCTCCTGGAGGCTAGGGCCCATGCGTGGGCCCACTCTGCCTAATGCCTGGCACATCGTCAGTAAACATCAATGGAATAGACCAGCAGATGAGCCATCAGGCCCTCAAGCCTTGCTACTGACTCACATCCGTTCTTGTTGTTGTACTAACCTGTGTGTTCATCCTGGCATTGGTGACCTGAATACTAGAGCAGCTCCCCCGGTACATGGGGCTGCCCCTCCAGACAGCTCAGGTGAACCTTAGTTCCTTGTACCTATGGTGAATTCTCAGCCACCTGCAACCCTGCTTCCGGAACTAGCCTCTCAGCCCCGCCTGTCCTTCAGGCTTCTCTTGTGCTCCAGAAACTAGGCCAAAGAGCCTCTCTCCCACTCAGTGCTAACCTTTCACCCAGTGCTGGGCCTCCTGCCCGGCTTCATGTTTACTGTGGGCTCACCAGGGATGTGTGTCAGATGGTCACCAGCCATTTCTGATGGCCAGCGAGCTGGGGGCACTGACACCGTTCCTCCCATTTTTCCACAGGTATGTCTCCTGTGCCCTCGGATGTCCCTATGAGGGGAAGGTCTCCCCGGCTAAAGTAGCTGAGGTGTGTGTAGTGGGGCAAGGCCTCGTGAGGGTTAACATCCTTGCCAACCTGTGTGCACAGGTGCCCTCACCTCCCTTTCCCAGTAGGACACTTTTTCCCCTCCATACACACCCCTGCCCCTCCGGTCACCTCCTCGCCAGGTCTCTGCCCCACCTGAAAGCCCCGCATTCAGCTTCCAGTCTCATGGGCTGAGGCTTGATCACCAGCGTGGTGTCCCCAGGTTCCTTGTAGTAGGCGAGAGACCACACACATCCTCTCGACTAGTAACCAGGGCCACACAGAGGAGGAGCCAGCATAGGATCTGAGTGTGAGTAACCCAGGAACTTCAACCAGAAAGCTTCACTGCCCATTTGATGCCGTTCTCCCGTGAACAGTTGGGGAAGCAAGTCACTTGCCACCCAGGGTGCAGATGCAGATCGGGTCTTACCATTGTGCCCAGTAGCTTGTGGCAGCCAGTCAGAGGAATGGTGCCGAGGGCTCAGAGTGGCTGTCGTTCCCTGCTCAGAGCAGCCCACTCCCATAGCCCATCACTTCCCAGAAGCAGGAATTGAGGCTCAGAGAAGTTATACCCCCAAAGCACGTAGCCAGTGATCTGCAGAGTGGGGACATGACTCAGCATCACATGGCCCCAGAGGCCTGCCACTGCTGTCCCCTGATAGGCACACGGGCAGGGGTGGAAGGTGGGATGTCTCTGTCATTGTCAGGATGATCGGCAGTAAACTTCTGTCTCTGCCACTGCCACCGCTCCACTCTGCGCAGAGCCAGGCGTGGGCAGCTCCTTCAGGGAAGGCTTGGGCTGCTGGCGCTTGGCAGTGACCCACCGGTTACAGATGAACTCCTGTAAAGTCATAGCTCCCTGTGGCTCCTTAAAGTGTACGAAAGTACCCAGCTAGTACCTGAGACCCACAGTCGGCAGACCCTGCCACCAAATGAAGGAAGGGCTTTTCCTGATCCCAGTCAGCCGTGTGGAGGAATCGGGCGACACGGGCTGCTGCAGCGGCTGCCTCCATTCTGGTCTCAGTCTCGCTGCCTGTGGGTAATGTTCACCATTCTCATTGGAGTTGTCAGGGTCTAGGACCCAACAGGAACACAGCACTTCCAGGAGGGAGGTGAACCTCCTGGGCAGAGTCCCTGCTTCTGAACCCTAGTGTCAGTCACATGCTGGTGTCTCTGAGGCCCTCCCAAGTATCTGCTCGCTTTTCCAGGTTGCCAAGAAGTTGTACTCGATGGGCTGCTATGAGATCTCCCTTGGGGACACCATTGGTGTAGGCACCCCGGGACTCATGAAAGACATGCTGTCTGCTGTCATGCGCGAGGTGCCTGTGGCCGCACTGGCTGTCCACTGCCATGACACCTATGGCCAAGCCCTGGCCAACACCTTGGTAGCCCTCCAGGTAATGAAAGCCACGTGCCCCATCCCTGAGAGGGAGGGCATGGGGCAGGGCAGCCCAGTTTCACTTTACTCATTAATGAAAGTATTGAAGTGCCTGTGGTGGTACACCTTTAATACCAGCATGGGAGGCAGATGGATCTCTGAGTTCAAGACCAGCTTGGTCTACAACAGTGAGTTTGAGGATAGCCAGGGCTACACAGAGAAACCCTGTCTCAAACAGAAGTATTGAGCCTGTCAGTGGTGGCATGTGCCTTTAATCCCAGCAAGAGGCAGAGGCAGGCAGATCTCTGTGAGCTCGAGGCTAGCCTGGTCTACAAATAGAGTTCCAGGACAGCCAGAGCTGTCTCAAAAACCAAAGGAAAAAAAAGTATATGAGACCACAGATGGTGAAACACTTAGATTAAGGGAACGTCTTCTCGCGGAAAATAACAGACTTGGTGGACAAGAGAGGATTCTGTAAGGTAGGTGGGTAGGTACAGAGGCCTGAAGCGGGTGCTTACCGTGTTCAGGGAACATGGAGGAGACATTGTTAACAGCCTTGTGAGCAAGAGAGTAAGAAAGTGAAACCTGCTGCAATGGCGCCCTCTGGTGTTGGTTTTTATGCTGGCATCAGGGCCATAGCAAGTGTTAGACCTGAAGACTTGATGGGATGTGACGGGGATGTACCTGCCTGTGGAGGTCAGGACTAAGGAGCTGGTTCTCTCCTTCTGCCTGGAGATCAAGTTCAGGTTGTCCGATTCGGTGGCAAGTGCCGTTACCCTCTGAGCGAACCATCTCACTAGCCCATTGTAAATCCTTTTGAGAGCCTTCCAGCCTCCCATTTCTTTAGCTCTGTTCAAAACAAAACACCGCTCAAGAGCTGAATCTGCTATCTCCACAAGTCTCACTGGACCAAGGAGCTAGACTGGTGGCTCAAAGGGGAAACGGAGCCAGGAACCAACCATGAAGGGATGGGGGAAGATCCTCTAGCAGAAGAGATTCACTGATCCTCAGAGGATTCCTCTCCCGCAGGGTCACGGGCAGGAGAGTGGCTCTGGTAGAATTCCTGACACCAGGGCAGGGGGTTTGTGAGGAGCTTCAGGCTCCCGCAGCAACCACATTTCACCATCCTGTGTTTCCAGATGGGAGTGAGTGTCGTGGACTCTTCTGTGGCAGGACTGGGAGGATGTCCCTATGCAAAAGGGGCCTCAGGGAACTTGGCTACCGAGGACCTGGTCTACATGCTGACTGGCTTGGGGATTCACACGGTAAGCCCGCCTGCCCCCTGGTGGTGACATCCCTGAACTAACAGGGCTGACCTGGAAACAGGATAGGGATGATGGGCATGCTTAGGGTTGTTGGCCTTTAGGAGAAGGGTGGCAGGGGCTGTGGGAGCTTTATATTTCTGGAAGAGCAGAAGAGAGACTAAACAATCATCCAGGAGAGTGGAAAGTGGCTGAAATGGAACCTTGTGTGGTTAGAGGCCCTGGCAGAGCAGCCTGGGGTGTGTACATGAATAGCCATAGACAAGGGTGTCAGCGGTTGGAGAGGTTTGGTTGATGACCTAGAAGGGGTAGACTTAAGATTCCAAGGATGAGAAGGAGCCAACCAAAAAGGGAATGAGGAGAGAGGTCTCTGGCAGAGGAAGCAACGTGGCGGAAGAGACTTTGGTCTGGTTGAACATGATCATGAGCGCAGGAGACCAAGGTCCCAGAGTGTTGCCCATAGTTGGGGTCTAGGAGGCCCCCCAGGAAGTGGATGGAAAGAGCCCTGAGAGGGGCCAGCTTCATGACCTGCAAAGAGTCACTTCCCTGAGCCTGAGCCTGTTTTCTCTCTGAAACGAGGACAGTAAAAGTAGCTGCACAGGGCTTCACCAGACTCAGTAGGGACCTCAGTGGCGGTGTAGAGGTCACACAGTGTCTCTGCTTTGAGTTTTGACCATTTAAAACTCAGATCTGTTCCTCACAGGCTGTGCAACCTCAGATTATGCCATCTCTCTAAACTCAGTAACGGCAGTAAAAGTAGCGCTCATAGGTTGTTATGGGACATGAGAAAATGTATGGCCAGAGGTGTAGGTCAGTGGCAAGGCCCTGGGTCCAGTCTCTAGCACCAGAAGAAACCATGTAGAGTGCTTAGCACCCGGTACTCAGCCACAGATAGGATTTGCTCTTACAGTTGTGTGGGGTGAGGAAGCGGCTCGGTAGTAGAACCCTTGTACCATGAGCAATGGTTTGGGTGCCATTCCTGGCACAGGTAGAAAGACACAGAGGCAAATAGGTGGACATTATGTCTCCCATAGGCCAGGCCCTGAACATGGAGATGGGACAAGACTAATAAGGTCCCTCTTCTGGCGGTGGACCCACAAGCCGCCCTGAAGAAAGAACCCTGGGTGATAGACTTTGATGATTCCCCCATGGAAGGCCTCCCTCTACAGGGCATGTGGGGGTGTGGGATGGGGGGGGTTGGTGGAGGGCATGGGAGGATGAGAGGGAAAGGGAACTGGGACTGATATGTAAAATAATATTATTTCTAAATTAAATAAATAAATGTAATAAAAAAGGAAACAATGTAAAAGAGAACCCTGGTGCCAGCCAGACACAATCTCCCAGACAGTGGTCGCAACAGGGGCCTGTGTGCTGTCACCTTGCCTTTCCCATGCCAAAGCTGTCTAGCCTCTTTCCCTAGGTGTTGAGGGCATCCTCTGTCTCATTTCTTCAAGGGTGTGGACCTCCAGAAGCTCCTTGAAGCCGGAGACTTCATCTGTCAAGCCCTGAACAGAAAGACCAGCTCCAAAGTGGCACAGGCCACCTGCAAACTCTGAGCCCTTGTTCACCTGTGATCCGGGACTGCGGGAGGTGGCATGCACAAACGATTCCTTGATGGGAGAAATGGAATGGGGACAAATGAACAGGTATCACGAAGGTCCTTCTAGACAGAAAGGGCTGGGGCTGACTGAGTGGCCTTGGAGCCCGAAAGTGTCCCTTCACAGTGGACCAGCTCCGAAGAGCTGAGTGTCTGAGCACTGGCTTGGGATGGCCCTGGGTCTCCTGGGTGAATCTGCTGGCTAACAGAGCTGAAGTCCACCCTGCCATGCCTGAGGGTCCTGCTCTACGGCAGGGACCAGAGAGCAGTTTTCCCTCAAGCCAGCAGAGCATTTGCTGAAATGGTGGGAGTTGATCTGCAGTGGTGGCCATCTGTCGACCTCCGCATCTCTGGGAAATCTTCACTCTGTACGTGATTTTTGACAACAGCTTGTGTAATTAAAGGTTTAATTTTCTGATATCAATCATGCAAATGTGTGTTCGTTTATGAGTAGGAGAATCGGGTCATTCTTCTGGAAGAGTGGGGGCTTTCCCTGGTTCCTGTCTGATCTCTTCCATCTTCACACAGAGGCCCCCCGTCCAGTGGTTGGAAATCATGGCTGTGGGTTAATTCCCAAGACCAGCATGGTGGCTGGCCAGGACTCCCAAGGGGTTGCTTCTGAGGCTGTGCCTCTCTGTTCTCAGAGTAGTAACAGAGGTGTCTTACTGGCCTGGAACTAGCCAGGTAGGCTGGCTAACTGGCCAGTGAGCACCTAGGAATTTGCCTGTCCCTACCCCCAATGCTGGGATGAAAAACATAATGTTCAGCTTGACTTTTTATTTATTTATTTATTTAAAAGATTTATTACAGATACAGTGTTCTACCTGCGTGTATGCCTGTGCACCAGAAGAGGGCACCAGCTCTCATCATAGATGGTTGTCAGCCACCATATGGTTGGTGGGATTTGAACTCAGGACCTCTGGAAGAGCAAGCAGCTAGTGCTGTTAACTTCTGAGTCACCGCTTTAGCCCCAGCTTGCATTAAAAAAAAAAAAAAAAATTCTTGTTTTCATATGAGTTCTGGGTGTCAAACTCAAATCTTCATGGACTTGCAATCTTCATAAGCTCTACATTAGTTTTGATATGTGGTCTAAGCTGGCCTTGAACTCAGCAATTCTGCCTCCAAAGTGCTAGGATTGCAGGCAGGAGCTAACATGCCTGACTTCTTGCCTCTTTTTAAAAATTATTTAAAGATTCTGTTGTTACTGTTTCTTGAGACAGGGTCTCTCTGTGTAGCCCTGGCTGTCCTGGAACTCACTCTGTAGACCAGGCTGACCTTGAACTCACAGAGATCCATCTGCCTCTGGCTCTTAAATGCTGGGATTAAAGAAAAGCACCACTACTGCCAGGCTTTTTAAATAATTTTTACTTTCAGTTTTATATGCATCGGTGTTTTGCCTGCATGTATGTCTATATGAGGGTGTTGGATCCCTGGAACTGGAGTTATAGACAGCTGTGAGCTGCTATGTGGGTGCTGAGAATTGAAACCTGGTTCTGTGCTCTTTTAACCCCTGAACCATCTCTCCAGCCCCTAAGATGTACACACACACACACACACACACACACACATGCCACATGCATGTGTAGGTATGTGCACTTAAGTGTAAATGCTGAGGAGTCCGGAAGAGGTTGGGGATCACCTGGAGTTGCCCATACGGACAGTTGTGAACCGTGCAGGTTAGGTGCTAAGAAAACAACTTCGGTCCTCAGCAAAAGCACCTGCATGCACCAGCTCTTAACTACTGAGCCTTCTTGAAGCTTTTCTTCCTCACTTTAAAAAATAAATAAATAAAATAAATAGTGGCTGGAGAGATGGCTCAGCGGTTAAGAGCACTGACTGTTCTTCCAGAGGAACTGGGTTCAATTCCCAGCACCCACATGGCAGCTCACAACTGTCTGTAACTTCAGTTTCAGGGGATCTGATACCTTCACCCCCGTACACATAAAATAAAGGTTAAAGTTAAAAAAAAAAAAAGTAAAAATAACATTTAAAAAAAAAAGTGTATGGGGGGGGGGCAGTGACTGCAGGAGCCCCAAGAAAGAGTGGCTTGAGATCCTGGAGCTGTGTTTGTGAAGAGTAACAAGTGATCTTCCAGCTCTGCCTCTTTTTTTTTTTTTTTTTTTTTTTTTTTTTTTGGAGACAGGTTCTCACTATTCATCCATGGCTGGCATGGAACCCACCGTGAAGATCTCGCTGTCCTCCACAGAAATTTGCCTGTCTCTGCTTCTTAAGTGCTGGGATTGAAGGTTTGTGCCACCAGGAAAGATTTATTTATGTATATGTGGGAGAACGTCAGGTATGTGCAGGCGGCCATGGAGGCCAGAAGCGGGCATGGGATCCCTGGAATGATAGGCAGTATGTGGGTGCTGGGAAAAGGACTCTGATCCGCTACAGGAGCAGCAAGAGCTCTGAGCCATCTTCCAGCCCCGCCTCTTACTTTAAACCGAGACAAAACTGTGTATTGGACTGCTATATGGTTGGCAGGTACAGACACACTTTTGGAGGGAGGCAGTGGCTCAATGATGGGCACACTAATTGCTATTGAGAATTTAAAAGTTCCTTCCCGCTCCAGGGTTTCTTCCCAAAGTGGACTTGGATCCAGGTCAAAGCCCAGGCCAGCCATGCCCTCCAACTAGAGCAGCCCGAGGGGAAACTCGGAAGCCAGCGGCTCAGAGTGGAGACTAGAAAAGCCACACTCCTTCCTAGCTCTGTGTCTCCACAGCTGCGATTGAGCGGATGGGGCCCGCGCCCCTCACTTCCGTCCTTGATGAAAACGCACTGCGCAGTCGCCTAAACCTGTGCAGGCCGTTTGTCCCTCTAGAGCCGCCGTAGAGCAGGTAACCCTGTAGACACATTTCCTGGAGGGCGTGAAAGGGGCGTGGCCAGTCTGGGCTGTCAGTTCTTAAAGGGGCCGCCGCCCTGGTCGCAGGAGGCGGCACCTGGAGCCAGCGCGGGATCCTCAGCAGGTTTGGAGAGCAGAATGAAGGGCTTAGTGGGCACGGAAGGGCCTGTGGTCGGCGGGGAGCGAGGGAGTTCCTAGAGGGTCGGTCCGTGCTCGAGACAGAGCCAGGCCCGCCCCTTATGTTAGCATTCCCGCGGCCCTAGAGGGGAACCCGAACCCATTCATTCCGGACCTGGCTCCCCGCTCGCGCTCCCAGCCCAAGACCAAAGTCCAGCGCTAAGCCGGGCGCGTCCGGGCTCTTGGTGCCCAGCGTCCTCTCCCTTCCATTGTACAGACTGGGAAAACTGAGAAAGGGCAGCTGGCGAAGGTCACCCCCCCAAGCGGCCTCGGATCAGCTTTTATGACTCCAGGGCCCCTCGGTGACCACTTCACCGCGTCCCTGCTCAGTGCGGGAGCAGCGGCGAGTAGCGGGGGGGGGGAAGAGGGGGAGTTGGGGGCTCCCACCCAGCCCAGGTCTCACTGCTGTGTGATCCCGTGTGACCCCCCCCCCCCAGACCGACTGCCTTCGGGCTCTGACCCTAGTACCAAATGTTAGTGGGACATCTGTCTCATCCAGATGTGGGGGAAACTGAGGGCAGGGGGAGCACAAGTACAGGTTAGTAATTCTGGTATGCAGTGGATGCCCAGTCCAGTGGGCTGCAGCAGAATGACCCCAGCAGCGACTTGAGGCAGCCTGGAGAAAGACGGAAGCAGGCCAGATCTCGAGAATGAAAGGCCTTAGTGTGTGGATTTCCTTTCTGTCCGCCCAGCAGTTTGCTTAGGGCGGGATGCACACCTGGCAGTGGAAATGGAGCCAAATCCACGTCGACACCAGCCCACTGGGATGCTGCCCAAAGTTGGGCGGGATCTGTTGCCTCAAGCCGGGGAGTGACCCAGCCGGGCCAAAGCTGAGCTATTGGCTGCCCCAGGGTGGAGAAGCCCTATCAACTCCAGGGCCCGTTGGTACTGCAGCCTCAGAGCTAGCTAGGCTCAGCCTCCAGGACTCAGGACCCCACCCTTGAAGTCATTTGCTATATTTTCTGCTTCCTCCCAACTGACCTTCAAGTAGAAGGGTTGTTGGAAAACTAGGTATTAGTTCCAAACCCAGGATACTTTTGCTCCTGGGAGAAGACCTGAGTTTATAGAGACAGCCCTTTTTTAAATCCTAGCATTCCCAACCGTAAAACCATGTTCTTCTGCCCAGGACTGCCCATTCTCCAGACAGGGAGGCAGGAAGGATGGGTCCTCAAAAGTCCCCTCTTCCTACCCCATATCAACGGGAACTAGACAATACGGTGTGTGTCCTACATTGACAGGTGGGGGCCTTTGAATCGCCCCATTGGGCCCTCCATGGCATGTGTACAGTAATTAGTCCTAGAGATGGAAGCTACTGGCCTAGGGAGGGTAGGGACATTTCAGCCCCTGTTGCCAGAAAGTGACAGTTGTCCAGTCAGACCCAGGGCTGACTCGGGAACCCCTCCTTAAACTAGGGCCCACAACTGCATCCTCCAAGATGAGGTCAAGGGGACCAGCATCCCTGAACAGACACCCTCTGAAACTCTGCCCTCTAAGCAGGCACCATGGCGGAGAAGGTGCTGGTCACTGGTGGAGCTGGCTACATAGGCAGCCACACAGTCCTGGAGCTGCTGGAGGCAGGCTACTCCCCAGTAGTCATCGACAATTTCCATAATGCCATACGTGGTGAGTGAGCTGGATGCAAAGCAGTGACTGGTTTCTGTAGGGAGGGGTTGTGTTCAGACCTCCATCTTCCTTCTAATACTCATAGCCTCTACATGCCACCAGGAGGGGACTCCATGCCTGAGAGCCTACGGCGGGTCCAGGAGCTGACAGGCCGCTCTGTGGAGTTTGAGGAGATGGACATCTTGGACCAGGCAGCCCTACAGCACCTCTTTAAGAAGGTGGGTGCTAGCTGGATGTGGTGGTGCATGCCTTTAAACCCAGCACCAGGGAGGCAGAGGCAGGCGGATCATTTCTGAGTTTGGGGCCAGTCTGGTCTACATAGCAAGTTCCAGGACAGCCAGGGCTACACAGAGAGACCCTATCTCAAAACAAATAAACAAAAAGGTGGGGGCTGCTTGGCAGGGGAAAGGAGCGTTGGTGGCAGAGCTTCCCTTCTCTGACCTTTGCTTTACTCTCACAGCACAGCTTTAAGGCCGTCATCCACTTTGCTGGGCTCAAGGCTGTGGGCGAGTCGGTGCAGAAGCCTCTGGATTATTATAGAGTTAACCTAACAGGGACCATCCAGCTTCTGGAGGTAAGAGGAAGGGGACACAGACCCCAGCTGGGCCACAGTAGGGGCCGGTGTGGGAGCACCAGACAGGACCCAAGCTGTATTATCTTGGACACATACATGCCTTTCTTTACCTCCCAGCCTGTTTCCCTCTCTGTAACTGAGCGTGCCCGTCGCCTCAGCCCCACCCTCCTAGGCTGGAGTAACAAGTGGGACTAATTGGGGAGGCACAGGCCACTGACCCTCCCCTCCACGGCCAGATCATGAGGGCCCACGGGGTGAAGAATCTCGTGTTCAGCAGCTCAGCCACCGTGTACGGGAACCCCCAGTACCTGCCTCTGGACGAGGCCCACCCCACTGGGGGCTGTACCAACCCCTATGGAAAGTCCAAGTTCTTCATCGAGGAGATGATACGGGACCTGTGCCGGGCAGACTCGGTGAGGACCTCTCGCCCCAACTTTCATCCCATTCACTTTGAGCCCAGGATTAGGACCCTGGGCACTCTCACCGCAAGGAGACAAGAGGCTCAGAAGTGGCAATATCCTGTCCAAGGTCCCAGCAACTGGTTTGCGGGTGCCATCCCTCGCTCATGCATAGGGAACATAGAACGGGCGTGGGTGAGGTAGATGGCTGTGGATTGAGTTGGGACTCACTGCGTGTGCCCCGGCCCCACTGTCTGACCTGCACCACACAGGCCTGGAACGCAGTGCTGCTCCGGTACTTCAACCCCATTGGTGCTCATGCCTCTGGCAGAATCGGCGAGGATCCCCAGGGCATTCCCAACAACCTCATGCCCTATGTCTCCCAGGTAGGGGGGGATAATCCTAGGGTGCGTTGGAGTACCCTGGTACCAGGGACCTTGAGGAAGCTGACCTGACCTCTGCCTTAGGTGGCAATTGGGCGACGAGAGGCCCTGAATGTCTTTGGGGATGACTATGCTACGGAGGATGGGACAGGTGAGCCTAAGAGTCAGAAAGGAGGGAGACTGGGGGCAGGGCAGACTTCCTGTCACACTACTCTCCCCTCCAGGTGTAAGGGATTACATCCATGTGGTGGATCTGGCCAAGGGCCACATAGCAGCCTTGAAGAAGCTGAAGGAGCATTGTGGCTGCCGGGTAGGAAGCCAGGGAGGAAAGGGTTGGAATCCAGAGTCAATGTGGGCTGTGGGCTGGGTGAGACACCACATACAATATCCCGTTCTCTTGGGCAGGTCTACAACCTGGGCACGGGCACAGGCTACTCTGTCCTGCAGATGGTCCAAGCCATGGAGAAGGCTTCAGGGAAGAAGGTAGGTCCTAACCATGCAGTAGGCACCCCAGCACGCCCATCTCCTCCAGCCTCCTTCAACTTCAGTACTAGGTGCTGCTCTCACTTGCGGTTCCTGAGGCCCAGGTTCAGCTAAGTGTCCACTACCTCCCTTGCAGATCCCGTACAAGGTGGTGGCACGGCGGGAAGGTGACGTGGCAGCCTGCTATGCCAACCCTAGCCTGGCCCATGAAGAGCTGGGCTGGACAGCAGCCTTGGGGCTGGACAGGATGTGTGAGTGTTTGCCTAACCTGGAGGGGTGACAAATTATAAGGGCCACTCTGGTCTGGGCTGTCCTCGGGCAAGCTCTGACCGCCCATGTCTGCACAGGTGAAGATCTATGGCGCTGGCAGAAGCAGAACCCTTCAGGCTTTGGGGCACAGGCCTGAGGACCTCCTTACCAAGGACCAAAAGAAGAGCAGCAGCTGCCTACTTTCCAGCCTCCACAGGATCCTGTGCCCTCATGCTCTGGGGCCAAGCTGAGGCCACCCTACCTCAAATGCCAGCTCAGCCCTCCAGGCAGGAGACCTCTGCCTAGCTCCACAAAGCAGAAAGGAGCCTGGGTCTTTCCAGCCTCTCTCCCCCATGGTCCAGGAGCTCATGGGACCCTCGAGCCTGTGAGGGCCAGCGGTCTGGGACCATAGCTTCCCCCGGCATTAACTTATACTGCTATGATTGATCTTTCCAAAGTATTTAAAATAAAAATGTTTTCTTAACCTGGAGCAGAGTCTCACAGCTGAACACTCTGTGCCAGCTACATCAGGGCAGGCCTGAGAGTTGAGGAAGCAATTTCTTTAATTTTTATCGGAATCCAGGACAAAACAAGAAAAACACCCAAAACCACATGGAGACAGAAGACAAGACACAACTCCTCCCCCCACACCTCCCTGGCCCTAGAGTGGGGACACAGTGGGAGTGACACAGCAGGGGGTCAGGGGCCCCTTGAACCTCAATCCAGCTTTGCAAGCTCCAGGCCTGCAAGGAAGGGCCATGGGGAGGCAGGGCCCAGGCCCTGGGGGGAGGGGCAAGGGGGCCCTGAGGGACTCTACCTCCTCACCAACTCGCCTGCACAGGAGCAGGTGGCCCACAGTAGCGAGGGCCCTGGGCCATGGACACATTCGTGACAGAAGCAGCTGCAGTGAGGCAGGGGACGCGATTATCCGGGCAGAATCACTGGGGTGGGGGGGCCCATGAGGGCCCACGGGCCAAACCCTGAGGTCGCAGGAGGGGGCCCAAAGCGGGGCTAGTGAGTGAGGTCCTGAGTGAGTGGGTCAGCAGCTGGGCCCCTTTCTCCCGCTGCCTACAGCCCCTCCAATACTGCTGCTGGGGCCCGCCTCTGGGGAAGTGGATAGGAAAGCAGCCCACCCCAGCTGCTGACTTCCAGATGACTGAGGCCAGCAGGAAGGCCTGGCCAGCCTCGGCCACCTGCCCCAGAGGCCCGTGGGAAGAGGACAGGGTGGGAAGAGAAGGGACAGGGGCTCGACCGGCTCAGATCCAAGATGGTGCGGTGCTTGTCTGCTGGGTCCCTCATGAGCTGGGGGACCGCAATGAGAGCCAGCAACTAGTTAGACCGGAGGCAGAAGCTTCTCCAGAAATTCCTTTACAGCTGCCATCTCCTGAGATGAGAGGAGATCGTGAGGCTCCTTGCCGGGAGGGAGGAGGGAGAGCATGGGGAGAGCATGGGAGTAGGTCATCCCCACTGACCTGAGGACAGGAGCTGTGCATGACACCTGGGTATGTCTTGAACTGGACCCTGGCAGGTGTGACAACAGAGCGGAGCTTCTCAGCTGTCAGGGCCCCAAACCGCACGGGTACCATGGGATCCAGCTCCCCATGGCATTGAAGGATGGCCAGGTCCTTGGCACTCCCATTGGCTGCCTGTGGGCCAGTAATAATTTCCAAGGCAAGGAAAGTCAGGGCTGCATGCAGCACAGTGGCCAAGCCACAGAGACCCTCGGGAGTGGAGGGACTTATGGGGATACTCACTTGGGGAAAGTTCCGATGCAGAGGCAGCCAACAGCTCAATGCCACGATGCCAGCCAGAGGGTGGGGACAGGTAAGGGCTGTATAAAGGGACAGGGCCCCGCCCTGGGGGGAAAGAGAATAACAGGTCAGGAGGAAACAGCTCACACATCCAGCCCCTCCCCCTCACACCCTCCTCACCTGCGAAAAGCCACCCAGGACGATTCGATTGGCAGGAATTCCATTCTTCATCTCATGTTCAATCAAGGCCTTGACTGGAGGGAGGGGGAGGCATGACTAGGTGGTGGAAACTGCTGGAGGCTTGAAGGGAGCAAGTGGGCACTGCCCAGTGCTTTGGGAAGGAGAGGCGGGGAGGGAATAAGGGAGGGCTGGAGCCTTACTGTTCTCTGCTGCCTTCTTGATGCCAACTTCATCCTCTGGGGCATCTGGACTCAGCCCCATCAGGTCAAACCTGGGCAAGCAGAGGCAGCAGACTTTGGAAGACCTGGCCAGCCCCTGAAGCTCCCTCAGTTCCCATCTCTTTCCTGCCCCAAACTCACCATGAAGGCATCACCATCTTCATGTTGAGTGTCACAGGGATCCTGGGCCTGTGGAGGGGTAGTCAGAGGTCTCAGGAAAAATAAGGCATTAGTAGTGAGCCTGGGAATGGGTAGAACTGCCCATGGGGACCCCCTCCCAGCAGGCAGAGCCTGTGTTTCAAGTGTTGCCAGGCAACCTGCCACGTGGGGCTGGAGGCTGGGATTGGGGCATCAGCGGTGAGGATGGAGAAGCAGAGACTAACACCCGGTGAAGGGGTCCAACTCAGAGGGTGAGTACTGGGGGTACAGTTCTTTTTAGGGGGTCTTGGGTCTAGGAAGCCTGGGGAGTGAAGGCAGGAACTGGAGCCCATTTTTAGGGCTCTAGGGAGTTAAGGCTGAACAAGGCCTGACAGCTTTAAGCCCAAGCCCCAGGAGGCAGCTGATGAAAAGAACCAGGCCTAGGACTAGAGGACCACTCCCGGCACAACCCCTCTCTAGCTGGGGTGATACTCACGCATGGGGACAGATGTACTTGACATGTGGAAGCCGGATGGTGGAGAGGGCGTCAGCCCAGCTGTGCCTGTGGGAGGGAAGAAGAGGCAGCGTGTAGGAAGGATTGAGAGGGACAATGGCCTTCCAGCCCCACCTGATGAAGGAGCATCCCACCCCTCAGCTCACTCACCCTGTGTCTCCAAGTCCATGTAAAAAAATAACCTGAAAAAAAAAGACAAAAGTGGCACGGGAAGTCCCTCTTTAGGTCCTTCCACTCCAGCTCACCCCTCCGCTGGCCCCCCAGCCAAGAGATTATTAGCTTCAGGCTAGTTAGTCCCTTCTCATACGGCCACCTCCATGTTTCCCACACTACCTACAGCCAGTTGCCTCCCACATGTCTGGCCCAGGGGTCCTTACCGCAGCCGTTTCCCGCTCAGCTCCAGACACGGTGGCAGCGTCGGTGAGCAGGGGCACAGACATGGTGTTACCACACATACACTGCAGGGCTTCCTGCAGGCTGGGCCTGTGCAAGGGAAGGTGCTAGGTCAGGCCAGAGAAACCTCCTGGTTTCAGATGCCCACCTAGGCCATCAGCTCTACACATCACCACAGTTTGATTCTGAGCCAAGGGAAAAATACGAGCAAAGAGAAGTCTGGAGCAGAGGGGTAGGAAGTTAGCCCTTGCCAGGTGGTGGTGGTGGCACAAGCCTTTAATACCAGCACTCAAGAGTTCGTGGCCAGCCTGGTTTATACAGAGTGAGTTCCAAGACAGCCAAGGCTAGACAGAGAAACCCTGTCTTGAAAGAACAAGAAAGAAAGTTGGCCCCATCCCAAAGTTGAGAAGCAGGGGCATCTATCCTCATGGTCCAGAACTCACATCCCTGATTCCAACCCAACCCCAGAGCCTAAAGGTGGTACAGATGGGCTGGCACAGAGGTTGGAAGCAGGAGACAAGGAAAGGCAGGGCGTTTTCTGCAGCCTTCCCCCATAAACTGCTGAGTGCTAACGATCTCCTCCCAAGGTCCCAGGTATCCCTTTCCTGGAACCCCTGGAGCCCATCTTGTCTGAATCCCGGCCCTAGAGAGATGAAGCGGGGGGAAATGCCAGGAAAACAGGCTTTCAGTTCCACCTGCCTCCCCATCTTCTCCATCTTCCCTCTCCTTCCCCTCAAGCCCCTATCCAGTCTTCACAGCAGTTTCTGGCTCAGTAAGAAATTGCTAGGGTCTCTAGAAGCCACCCATGTCCCATGAGAGCCTAACAACTCCCTTCTGCCATCTTCCACCACAAACTGGTGTTCCAAGCCTTCCCACCTCCACGGGGCTACCTGCTGTTGCTGCAGCCACTGACTCCAAATGGGTCTCCAAATGAACAGGTGTTGGGACTCCCAACACAAAAGAATATCAGGCTGGCTGGCCCCTCCCCATCCTTAGCATCCTCCAAACTCCGGAAGCTTCCGCTACCTGCTTCTAAGTGTCTTCTTAAGGGCGCCCCGCCCTCCTGTAGGTTCCCACCTTCCAGCTCTGACCCCGATTGCCCCTCAAGGTGGGAAGATCACACAGCATCTTTCCACACCTCTTGACCCTGAGATTCCTCTTCCCACAGGGAATGCACCTGCCTCCCTAAGCTAGGATCCTCTTTCTCCTCGGCTCTAGGAGCTTCCTCCTCCACCCAGCTCCCACTCTCCGAAGGATGACCCGGCGTCTCCCATTCGCCACAGTGGGAACTTGGGTTCTGACCCCGGGTCATCGCATCCCTACAGTGGCATCTGCTGCCCTGCCTCGGGGCTAGCACCGGTCCACAAAGGGGCACTGACCCGGGGGAGCCTCCGCCCCACAATGGGGTCTCCCACTGCCCAGCGCGCAGACGCTCTCCCGCCACGCGCGCAGCCCCTGGCCCGGCTGTCCCAGGACTGGACAGCGCCCTCCAGCCGCTCCCTGCCGCCGCCCCGGGACCCTCGCAGCCTCGCCGCACGCATGGCTGGGTACCTCACTCCCAGGGGCTTCCGAGACCGTTCGGCGATTCTCCCCTTTCTCCCGCACAGACACTCACTCTTCCCCCCTCGGCCGCCCCCGCCGGAACTTCCGTTCGAGTCCCGGGAACCCAGCCATAGCACTGCCGGAAGTAGCCCGGCCAGCGGTACGGAACCCGGAAGCGGGTCCAGGTTTCCCGGCTAGGAGCTGCCATGTTGTCCACAGTGGGACCACTCCCGTGATGAGACGCTGCCACCTGCAGCGTCTGGACATGCCATGGGATTTCCAGATGCCCTGCCAGCCAAGCCCACCTGGTCGACCTGCGTCCTGGAGGAGAGGCGTTCCATCACAGTATTCTTTAGCATAAAGTTGGCCGTCTTCCCATCGCCATAGGGCAGGGCACATTTCCAGGTGTGGTCTTGGTTATTAACCACTGTTAGATTTCAATAAGATACTTTTACTGTTTATGTCCCCAGCGCACAGTATTGCATACACATATAGTATAATGGTTACTCTAGTGGAACACTTTAATATCCCAGAGATTGGCTTCCCTCACAAAACTTGTGATTGCTTTTAACTAACACTTCATGTACTTTAGATCTTTCTCCTTGCTCACCTTTCTTCTCCATCCTCCATACTGGTTTTTAAACCCTATTTGAGTTTCACAGGATCATGGATGCAGCCATACACCCTGACCTGAAAAGACCTGAGATCACATAGCCCTCCATGCTTATCTTTAAAGATGAGGAAACTAAGCCTTGGGAAAAGGAAGTAAATAAGTAGCAACCTCAAGATTACACTGTAATCTGCCTTTCCTGACCGGCTTTCTCAGCTATAAAATGATAATAACCACCTGCTATTTCATAACTTTGCTGTTAAGCTCCAATGAGGCCATGTAAACTTGCTTTGGACACTGTAAAATCAGTGTGAGGCCTTAATCACTTGAAGAAGGACCCTGGGAAAGCACGTAGGCTGTATCAGGGTACTGAGCACCGGCAGTGTTGGCTTGACACTGTCCTTGTCCGTGATGCCTTGCAGGTTGCACAAAACGCCACCAACTGAGAGCTGAGAACAAAAGGGCTCCATTTGATCACCACTGAGTCACACTGGTGAAGTGGGAATTGGGCTTGGAGTCCAGGCCGAGAGATAAGCTGAACCGAAGGACTGAATCTCAGAGAGCCAGTAGGGATCTGAAAACAGGAAATGAGTCACAGGGGTCCCTCAGCAACTGAGGACTCATTCTCCCAGTTTAACCTACACTAGTTTTTCTGTGAACCCAAAGCAATACAAGCTTGGAAGCTCAACAAAGCACTTCCCTTCAGGCCAAGAAACAGCTTGTTCTTGAATTTAAGTCAACAGGTCATGGAGATGCAACTTGGAATACAAGGATTGAGGGGCCACACAGCAAGCCAAAGACCTGGAAGTGGATGTCACAAATGTGGATAAAAGTAGAAGGAAACAGCAGGATGGTGGCGGCACAGGCTTGTAATCCCAGCACTCAGGAGGCAAGTGGATCTCTGTGAATTCAAGGCCAGCCTGGTCTACAGAGCAAGTTCCAGGACAGCCAGGAGCACACAGAGAAACCCTGTCTCAAAACATCCCCCCCACCCAAAAAAAAAAAAAAAAGAAAAAGAAAACATTACAATACAGCTGCCCTCCTGCCTGCAGGTTTGTGGGTGAAATGCAGCTCCTCCTGTAGATTCATCATGAGCCATGTGGCACTTTGCCAAGTGATGCTTCAAACCTAAAGGTCTAGTTCCAGGAGCTATGAGTGAGCAGATATTCATGGAACAAATGGGCTAGTGTTTTGAGGGTTGGATGGTGTATATGATGTACATACTGGCTTTGTTCACATGTCAGAAAACACATTCAGTCATCAGTTCTCAGAACTTGCTATGTAAACCAGACAGGCCTTAAACTCAAAGATGTGCCTACCTCTGTTTCCCAAGGACTGGAACTAAAGGCTTGGGCCACCATACCCAGCAAACCTTATGTTTGAGGCAGTCTGTTTTGCTATTGTATACTCCAGTCAAGCTGGCCTGAGTACTTCCTGAGAATCTGTCATTTCTGCCTATTTCACTGGAATTACAGAGCTATGCATTGGCTCTGGCTTTTCATATGGGTTCTGGGGATCCCAACTAAGATTATCAGACTTGAGTAGCAAGCACTCTTACCACTGAGCCATCAGCATGGCTGTTTTGAGGTTTTTAACTTTACATCCCCTTAATCGAAAAATTTTAAATATTAAGTCTTTATCTTGGTGCTAGGAACCAAACCCATGGCTCTGCATATGCTAGGCAGGTACTCTACCACTGAACTACACCCTCACCCAATGTCCCACACAAAGCAGGCTGTGGCGGAGTAATAGCCTTCGTGTACTGAGAGAACTATGTTTGCATTCTGGTTTACTTCAGAACTTTGGTTCCCAAAAAGGCTTTCAGTGGCAAGAACTGCATATTCTCCTTGACTAGGATGGGCCACCCTGGAATTCTCCAAGACCAGATTCAGCACTCATTCCCTTACCAACTCTTACTCAATGAAAACAAAAGGGGGTCCCAATGATTTGTGGCACTTGTATTCTCATCAGGTACTAACTGTTGTCACTAGTCATGTCCTCACTTTGTTCGACACCTCCAGACTCTCCTGTGTTTAAAATGATTTTATGTGTATGAGTGTTTTATCCACTTATAAGCTACACAGTACCAGGAGCACAGAAGAAAAGATGAACTTAAGTCTGACAAGAATTTATTAGGAAGCTCATTAGTCACAGTGAATAAAAGCCATGAACAGAAGAACCATGGTCTCCAGATTCCAGCACTGAGTTTACAACACAAGTTTGAAGCAAGTAAACACCAAGGAGGTCCCGGGGGTAATCTCTAGTAAATCCCAATTTTACCCCAACCAGGTCCCTGACACAGAAAAACAACTCCATGTTCTCCCACCTGCTTGGCTAGACAGTGAGAAGAGACCTCCCCCAAGCAGTCATTTACCAGGAGACTCCTTCCTTTCCAACCACCTTCACGGGACACTTGTGTGTGACATATGACACCAGCTGGGCACCCTGACACAAATGCTGAGCAATGACAGGGAGGAGGAGCAAGCAGGGACATGTGTTTCTAGTTGAAGATCTTCCTGATAGCTAACACAAACACAAAACTCGGGTTTCAGGAGGATTCCTGCAGCCGAGGAAGCTTCCCTTTTTAAAAAAGGACAAATCACACAAAAAACCTGCCACAAGCAACAAGACACTTGGGATCCCATGGCCACACTGACTGGAAAAGCAAATGTTATTCATGACTTCCAGATGCCACTCAGCCTAAGCCCATTTCTGCAGTGCCTTAGAGAACAACTGTCCCTTGGCACCTACACCGCTCCTGGTGGTGAGGCAGTTTCCACAGGCCAGGTTCCTGCAGCAACCCCAAGACAGAGCCTGGCCGAGGCTGCAGCAGGCAACTCTTGCTGGAGCCTCCTCAGTCCTTCCCAGCAGGTGGTTGTACATCTTCACTCACAGTGCATCTGAGGGAGCCGGGCAGCCCTTAAGAAATGAAGTGTGTCTGTGGGGTGACCTGATGCACCCGGTGGTCTGCTGGGTTAGCTGATGCTTCATAATTGCAGATGGTCACCTCATGCCGACGAAGCTACAAGCAAAGGTAAAGGTGAGGTCAGTGGCCACTGAGGAATCCTCCTTTCCAAGAGCACAAACTATAAATACAGCAATGCTCAGTCAGGCTCCCTGCCACATGTCCTCTCTGAAACTCCCTGTGCTGACACTTTAATAGTGAGAAGCCACCAAAGACCACGATCTACTACCAAGGATTCTCAGCAGCCAAGAAAATCCAGGTGAGAACAGGAACTTGTTTAAGGAACTTATCTCTGATGCCCAGAACAAGAAACTGTCACAAAGTGTGACGGGTACAACCCATGGCCTCCTGTATGCTAAGCTGTCACTGAGCTACACCCACACCCTGTATCAAAATACTCATGCACTGACAGAAATTCCCTTAATAGCTGGGCATTGGTGGCCCACACCTTTAATACCAGCACTCAGGAGGCAGAGGCAGGTGGATCTCTGTGAGTTTGAGGCCAGCCTGGTCTACAGAGCGAGTTCTAGGACAGGCTCCAAAGCAATACAGAAAAATCCTGTCTTGAAAAACCAAAAAAGAAAAAAAGGAAAAAGGAAAAAGAAATTCCCTTAATACCTATATGGGGCCAGCAAGTGCCTAAGTTCTACACTTGAAACCAGTATGGTGGAAGGGGATAAATGACTCCCACAAGTTGTCCTGTGAGCTACACATACTACAGCACACACATACCTATATCCATATAATCAGAAAACAAAATATATCAATTAGAAAAATAAAAAAAAAAACTTGCATCTATCCAATGACAAAAATTATTATGATGAAATCAAGAAAAATTAAGAAGCCAGGCACTCAAGAGGCAGAGGCAGATGGATCTCCGTGAGACCCAGGCAAGTCTGGTCTACATAATAAGTTCTAGGCCAGCTAGGGCTATATAGTGAGAGCCTGTCTCAAAACAGCAAACAAAAAAGAAAGAAAAACTATAAACAGATGGAACAACCAACACCTCACTTGATCTTTTCTTTAGAGCTCCTGCCCCATGGGGCGCAGACACACATTTATTAATCCTCTTACCTCAGTCCACTCTCCTCTCAGGCCAATATAGAAGATCTTCGTGGTATCTGCTCCAAAGTTTTTTGAAATATGAATAGAGAGATGATAGACATTTGAAAACCTGGAAATTCTAGAGGATAGAAAAGGAAGAGGGAGAGAAGACACAGTTTACCACGTGGTATGCATCGCCCCATCAGGGAAGACAACAATTCAGCCCCAACTTGCAGGCAAGTATCAGAGGACTCCTGGTCCTTCACTCTAGTTTCCTTCAAGCAGCAATTCATGCTGTGAACACTTACTTTCCAGATCTTGTCTAAGGCAAGAAGGACAGAAAAATGAATAAAAACACACCAGGCATAGTGGCATATGCCATCACCATACCCAGAAGGCAGAGGCAGGAGTATTACCTGTTTAAAATCAGTCTGGTCTGCAAGTTAATTCTAGCCCAGCCAGGGATCCAGGGATATATGGCAAGACTGTCTCACAAAAAGAAAGAAAGAAAGAAAGAAAGAAAGAAAGAAAGAAAGAAAGAAAGAAAGAAAAGAAGGAAGGAAGGAAGAAAGAAAGGAAAGAAAAGAAAAAGAAAGGACCAAATAAGGTTCTAAGCCATGTTTATCATGTTAACTTCATCCTCAGAAGGAGAGCATCAAAGAAGAGACCAGGTGAGCACAGGTAACAGTCTGCCATAAGCCCATTTTTGCAGAGGAATTCTGCAAACACTTTTGCTAAGCGATACTAGCTACTCAGCTGGAACTGCCCAGCACTTCCAAGTTAACAAGTCTGTGATCTGCCCTGAACTGTGCCAAAAGCTGGCCATGCCAAGGACCAAGCTTCCTCCGCTGTAACTCTATTCCAGTGCTCGGAGAGCAGGATACTGGCCAAAGAAAGGGAAGCTCACAGGCAGCAAATTCACTGCGAGCAAAGCAGAAGCCATGGGCAGGCCAGGGCAAGGCAGCAGGTACTCTGGAAAGAGAGACACACAGGAGGACTGAGTTCAAGGCCAGTGTGAGCTTTATATCAAGACCCTTCTCCAAAATGAAAGGAAGAAAAGACACAGAGAGTGGAGGACAGGTCCCATGCTTACTTTGTAGCATACTCTAATTCTCCTGTAATATCTCGGTTCAGACTGAAGGTCTGATCAGGTTCCCTTTCTGTGTCATCAAAGGACATCTGTGGGATGTTCTTGTACCTGAGGTGGGGAAAGGGGAGAAAAGTAAAGGAATATGCATTAATATGTGTTTTATAACTCTCTACGGACTGCTCAACTAGCCTCAGTTCCATCAGAAGGAGATCAAAAGTTAGGTTCAAAGTGGCACTTTGCTGGCATTTACATACAAACATCCCTAGGCCAACAACAAAGCTGATAGGGGCAGTGCAAGCCTGCAGCCCTGGCTACCAGAAGACAAAAGCAAGAGGACTACTTGAGCAAAGTTCATCTGGGGCCACTGAGGCAAATAGCAAGACCCCACCTTGAAAGGAAGAAGAGAAAGGAAAGGAGGGAGGGAAAGAAATGAAAACAGCCAGGAACCACAGCACAATCTAGTGGCATCTTCAAGAGATTCGAGATCCCAAGAAGCTATGCAGACAGCGCTCAGCTGGGTCACATGCAGGGATGCATGACAAACAGTCAATTCAGCACATTCAGCCCACACTGAAATGTGAAGTAAAACAGCTTACTCATGGGAAAATGCACGCTTCAGCAAAAACATTAAACACAGTTAAGAGATAAGATCAGGTGGCTCAACACTCAAGTGGATTTCATGTCCAAAAATCACCCGAACACCATATTATATTTCTTTTCTTTTTTTGAGACAGTGTCTCCCTGTTATATAGCCCTGGCTGTCCTGGAACTTGCTAGGTAGATAGGCTAGTTCTTAACTCACAGAGATCCGCCTGTCTTTGCCTCCCAGGTGCTAAGATTTAAAAGCCACCATACCAAGCAATATTTCTTAAAATACAATTGGGGGTTTCTACTTCAAAAAAGAGTATACAAAAGATCACAGACTTATAAAAGGCCTTGGAAAGTTAAACTGACAGTAAAGAAAATATTTAAAAACAAAAACACCTAACAAATTCTGAAGCACTCAGCTGAACGTCCCTCCAGGTATTATATTAACACACCCACAAAGGAGGGGCTATAATTTCACTGTAGCAGAATGTGTGTCATTTCAGAAGCAAGTGTTTGCTTCAAAGTGTTTCCAAGAATAATCCACAGCAGGATAATAACAGTGCGTATTCACGAGCAGCATCATGAGGCAGCGTAGCACTGTAGTTAAAAGTCCACGTTCCAACCTACAAAAGGACAAAAGTATGTGCAAGCTACTCCAAAAGGGGTAGATAATGTCCAAAACACACACAGAACTCAACTCAACCACAGAAGAGCAGCTAATCTGATTAAAGAACAAAGGAACTGAAAAGACATTTCTCAAAAGATACACAAGCTGACTGCAATGGCACACGCTTCCAGCACTTGGGAGGCAGAACCAGGAAGATCCTGAGTTTGAGATCAGTCTGGGTTATGTAGTAAGATTCTGTCTCAAAACCCCAAAATGAAACTATTCAAGAAGCCACAAGAATATGAAAAAATATTCAGAGTCACTAACCAAGGAAATGTAAATCTAAACCATGGGCTATCTATCATCTTACCCTCACAGTGGCTACTACCAAAAAGACAAGAAATAAATACTGGCAAGGAAGCAGAGAAAGGGGCAGACACTGTATACAGGGATGTAAACTAGGGGTGTGATTATGAAAAATTCTTTTTTCAATGATTTATTTTTATGTGCATTGGTGTTTTGCCTGTATGTATTTCTGTGGGAGGACAGATTCCCTGCAGCTGGAGTTATAGATGGTTGTGAGCTGCCATGTGGGTGCTGGGAATTGAACACAGGTCCTCTGGAAAAGCAGCCAGTGCTCTTAACCACTGACTCATCTCTCCAACCCCAACTATAGAAAATTCTTAAAAACAAAACAAAAAAAACCCCCCAGGAAATAGAAATGCCATACAATTTAACAATTCTCTTACTGAGAAAATACCCAAAGGCAAGAGTGAGAGACACCTGCACCCTACTGCCACCTGCTGTCTATTATGGCACTCTTCACAATGGCCAAGACAAAGACAACCTCAGTCCCATCAACAGATGAATGAATAGAGAAAATATGATGTAGGCACACTATGGGATGCTATTCAGTTATAAAAAGAATATCTGTCATTTGATGCAATGTAGACAAGCTTAGAGGTTAGGTGAAATAAGCTAAGCACAGAATGACAAGCACAGAATGAAGCAAGACAGGCTGACCTCATGGAAACAAGAGTAAAGTAATTACCGGAGCCTGAGAGGGGGTGTGAGCACAAAGAATGGTCTACTAGTACAGCATGCAGCCAGGTAGAAGTAATACCTCCCAGTATCCTATAGTACAGTAGGACAAACATGGTTAACAAGGGATTACCAGGCATAGCCACCCAATGCCAGCATGTGGAAGGCTGACACAGGAAGATTGCCATGAGCTTGAATAAGATCCTGGTATGGTAGTACACACCTGGAAATCAGAAACAGGAGGATCAGGAGTTTAAGGTCAGCCTCAGCTACATAGTGAGTTAGAGGCCAGTTTGTACTATGTGAGGCCTCCTCTCAAAAAACAAAACAATGAGCCAGGCATTGGTGGCGCATGCCTTTAATCTCAGCACTAGGGAGGCAGAGGCAGGCGGATCTCTGTGAGTTCTAAGCCAGCCTGCTATACAGAGTGAGTGCCAGGACAGTCAGGGTTATGTAGAAAGACCATGACTCAGAAAAGTAAATAAATAAAAATCCATGGGGCTAGAGATTAAGAGCAGTTTGGTTCCCAGCACCCATATGATGGCTCACAACCCCCTGTAACTCCAGTTCCAAAGGATCCAGGACACTCTTCTGACCTCTACAGGCAAGTACACAAATGTGGTGCACATGTGTATTTACATACTCAGGCATACATATACACAAAGCATAACAATGAACAGTGTGAAAATTACCTCACTTTGCTCACAGACCACACACTCTTAACCAGAGAGCTACAGTGAGATACCTGCTTGACTGAAGCCAGTAACCAAAGTACCAGATCAAACAGCCAGTTTTCTTAAAATGATTCAACACAGAGATAAACTTTTAAAGATTTGTTTTATTAATGTGTGAATCTGTGTGAGTGAATGCCACACAGATATGTGTACCCAAGGAGGCCAGAAGAGTGTCTGATGATTGTGAGCCATCCAACGTAGTTACTGGGAATGGAACTCTAGGCCTCCCCAAGTGTGGTAGGGACTGCACTTGGGACCTCACACATGCTTAGTCCTCTATCACTGAGCTACAACCTTACTCCCAAATTAAATTTTTTTATTATCTTAAAACTTTTGAAAATGCTTGTTTTCTTGTAAGGGGTGTCACATGGTAGCATAAACTGGCCAGGAGCTCACTATAGCTCCAACTGCCCTCAAATTCTCAGCAATCCTATCTTAGCCTTCCAAGTGCTAGGGTTATAGGCACGCCATGCTATGCCTAGCTGAAATTTTTCCTTAACATTTATTTTCTTTATTACTTATTTTATATCCCTACTGTAGTCTCCCCTCCCTTATCCCTTCCCACTCCTCCCCCCCACCCCTCCTCTATATTCAATCAGAAAGGGGCAAGCTTGCTGTCCCATGGCATCAGCAAAGCATGGAATATCAAGTACATGAATGCACACACACACACACACACCGCCATTCAGGCTGGAGAAGGCAATCCAGCACGAGGAAGGTTTATTTACCATTCATATATGTGTGTGTGTGTGTGTGTGTGTGTGTGTGTGTGTGTGTGTGTGTGTGTGGTGTGTGTGTGCCTATAAGAGTTTATGTGTACATATCACATGCATACAGGTGGCCAGGGACACCCAAGGAGGGAGTTGGATTCCTGAAACTGGAGTTACAGGCAGCTGTGAGTCACCTGATGTAAATCTGGAAATCAAATCCTGGTCCTTTGTAAGAACATTTAAGTGCTCTTAACCACTGAGCCATCTCTCTGTGATCATTCCTTTTTATTATTTCACATATGAGGCCTTGTGTGTATGTCTGTGCACCTCATTTGTGCATCTGGTATCCTCAGAAGACAGAAGAGGGTGTGAGATCCCGGGAAAAGAAGTTAAGAAATGGCTGTGAGCCACCATGTGGGTGCTGGGAATTGAACATGAGTCTCGGAAAACTAGCCATTATACTTAACCACGAAGCCATCTCTCCACCCTTTTAATGTGTGTGTGCCTATGTAGCAGTTAAGAGGGCAACCTTGGGGTGTGATTCTTGGGAATACCTTCAACCTTTTTTGAGACAGGGTCTTATTGGTTAGAAGCTTGGGTGTGTGTGTGTGTGTGTGTGTGTGTATGCATAGCAGTTAAGAGGACAACCTTGGGTGTGATTCTTGGGAATACCTTCAACCTTCTTTGAGACAGGGTTTTATAGGCTAGAAGCTCACCAATTAGGTGAGGCTGGCTGGCCAATGAGCCCCAGGGATCCCCTGGTCTCTCAGCACTGGGAGTACAAGCACATCCTATTCTTGTGATTGCTAGGCAAGCAGTTTGCTGATTGAGGTATGTTCCTAGCCCTGTCTTGAAATTTTTCTATGTCTCCACAGCATGACAAAACACATTCCTCTTCATTCAAGAAGGCAACACCATAAAAAACAAACAAACAAACAAAGCTCTCCAGAAGAGAGGGCAACAACAGATCTGATGTTGCAAAAGCTACATTGAATTTTGCTATGAGGCCAGATGCGGATGGAGCCGACTTCATGTCAGCACAACAGTGTAAAGATGGTTACTGTATGCAACAACTCCAACAGTCATAAAGAAGAACATTCAGGAATCTGCAGCTAGGTTATTAAGGAAACTGCAAAGTCATCAATAACTGGCATTTGTTTTACACTGAATGAATGAATGTTGCCACAATCAGCACTTGGAAAAGAGATAAACAGCTGCCTCTAAGGATACTTAATCTAAGATAGCCACTGGGCTGGGGATGAACCTCAGTGGTAGAGCAAGTACCAAGCACTCACAAGGCCCAGTAGTCCATCACCAAACCACAAAACACACAAGAGTCAGTTGGGCAGGGTGGCCCTCAGAAGGCAGAGAGAGACAGAGCTCTGTGAGTTCCTGGCCAGCCAGGGCTACACAATGAGAACCTGCATCAAAAATAAATGGTCATCTGGGCACGGGGGCACACACCTGTAATTTGGAAGATGGAGGAAGGGATATGAAGCTGAAGACCAGCCTGGACTACATGAGACCTTGTCTCAAAAATAAAGCAAAGCAAAAACAAACAAATAAAATAAAGCAAAGCAAAAACAAACAAAAAGCAAAGCTTATATTTTTATTCATATGTATTACTTAAATAATGTATTACTATATGTAATTAATTCAGGAAGCAATACATGCATTGAATTTACAATAATCCTCCTGCCTCAGCCTCCTGAGTGCTGGGATTACAAGTGTGCATTACCACACCCAGCCTGACCCACCTATTTGGGTGTGGTATACACAGGAGGTGGACATCAGGTGTCCTTCTCTGCCACTCTTCACCTGTTCCCTTGAAGCAGGTTTCTCTTTGAACTTGGAGCTAGGCTGACCACCTTCAAGCCCTAGAATCCAGCTATCCCCACCCCCCCACAGCACAGGGGCCTACACCAGTTCTCTGTTTGGGTGTCGGGATCTGAATTCTGAGTCTCATGCTCGGGCAGCAAGCATCCTTACCCACTGAGCCACCTCCCTATCCCTTGAAAAGGATGTTAGCAGAAAAAGACAAGTGGGAGTTCCAAGTGGGCCTGAGCCCTTGCTACTCACAGTCTCATCTCAGAGGGGTGTGAGTCATCGTCCTCTCCCATTATGATGATGCCTTTGAGCTTGACATTACCGGTAAATCTGCCAGAATGCAAACGAGAAGAAGGTTGTCTGCCTGGGATCGAATCCCAGCAAGCTGTGTGACCCTGAGCAAGACCCTTGCCCAATTACTTATCTGTCTCTTGTAGTCACTCCACAAGAAATTTACCTCAGTTTCTCAATTAGTAATTCAACAAAGACATCATTTCTAAACACACACACACACACACACCTATGATCCTTTCTTTCTCAAACCCACCAGAGTAATCTACCCCATTTCTGCAAACAGATGTGCACCCTTGACATAGCCAATGAATGAATGAAGCCACCTGCAGAGACAAATGGGAACAGCCTACTTCACCTGAGGCCAATACCAAGGAGATACTTACGGAATATTAAACAGAAGCTCTTCATCTGCATCACTTTCCACAAACTGGGGGTGGGTGAGGGGAGAGAAAGCAACAAATACCGGATAAGAGCCTACAATTTCAGGCATCTTGCCTCCCTGTTCTACAAACTGACGTACATGCAAACAGACCTGCACCACCACCCCAGGGTCCCAATAGCTTGAGGCTATATAATGAGTCTCAGTCAGTGTTCTAAACACCACAGACCCTCTTAAACTGGAGGGGTTCTAATGGGGGGGAGGGTTTCGGGCTGCGAATTCAAAGACCGGTGAGGACGCGTATCCTTCTGGGGAGTCTTCAAAGGAGCCTGAGCTTTAGGTTGGAAACAGGTGATGCCGTCGGGCAGCCATCCGGAGACAGCAGTCCTCTCCGCTCTTCTCCCTCACAAGCCTTGCTCCCTTGGGCTTCGGTTTCCCTGCCTGTCTACCCTCGGAGGCCCCGCGGCTCCGGGCCCGCCCAGGCCGCCCACCTTGGAGCGGTCGGTCCGCTCCTCCCACGGCTTGAAGACGCCGCGGCCGCTGCCCTCGCGGCTCTCGTTGAGGCACTGCAGCCGCTCCAGGTCGATGCGCAGGTACAGCCCGTAGGCCAGGCCGCGCTGCTCGGGCGGCTCCTCGCGTTCGGCGGCGCAGCGACAGCCGCCCCCGCCGTGGCTGTGCCCGTGCGACATGGCGACGCCGCCCGCTCGCCCGCCCGCCTGCGACTCCCGGGAGCCGCCGCTCTACCGGCGCTTGCTCCGCTCCGCGCCCGCCGCCGAGCGCAGCGACTGAAGCGTCGTAAAAGGCGCCCCTGTGCGGCGCATGCGCATGGGGGCCAGAGGGCGGGGCCGGGTGAGATCGAGCTCGGACCTGCTCCAACCGAGCTTGACGCTAGCGATGGGCTTAAGCGTTACTTTTCAGGCGTGAAAACTGAAGGGCTGGAGACGCCACGGCGTCCTAGAGGACCGCGTGGCAGGGACGCGAATCCTCCTCTCTCGGGTCAAAGCGTGCGCTTTCTTCCCTAACGGCTATCTTTCTCGGGAGTGGTGGATAAAGCGGGGCGGATAGGACAGCAAAGTCTGCCTCCTCGCTCCCCTCTGCCCCTCTATCTATCTCCTTTCTACCCCCTTCCCCCTCCTCTCTCTTCTGTCTTCCTCTTTTCCTTCCATTTTTTACAGATAGATTCTCATGTAACCCAGGCTTGCCTCAGGTGATCTATATAGCTGAGGGCGACCTTTAACTCTTGATCCTCTGCCTCGAGTCTCAAATTCAGGGATTACAGGCAATCACCACCATGGCTGGTGTTAGATTCTTTTTCTTTTCCCCTTTTTCTAATAAACAATGTCTTACTATCTAGTTTACTGTGTAGATCAGGCTGGCCAGAAACTCAGAGTTAGCCATTTGCCTCTGCTTCCTGGATGTTGGGATTAAAGGCGTGGATCATCTTACTTTTTTTTGATGCAGTCACTGAAACTGAAACTCACCATTTAGTAGACTAGGCTAACTGGTCAGTGAACTTCTGGGCTCCACACTCCAAAGGTAGGGTGGCTGCATACCTGGGGCCATGCTCAGCTTTTTATGTGACTGCTGAGGATTTGAACTCTGGACCTGTGCTTTGACAGCAAGCACTCTTAGCCACTGAGTCATCTCCATAGCCTATAGCTACTTTCTTGATTGCAGGCTATAACCACCACCAGACCTGAAGTGCAAATGCTGGGTCTGCCACTGGGGATGTGACACTAGAAAAAAAGCTGTTTTTTTCCTATTCTGAAACTGTTTCCTTATCTATCTGTGGCATGATAGTATCTGTTTAGTAGTCACAGTGAATAAATAGTAGGTGGAAGAATATGACTCAAAAACTCAACATGCAGGGCGGTGGTGGCACATGCCTTTTATCCCAGCATTCACAAAGGAGGCAGAGGCAGGCAGACCTCAGGTTCAAGGCCAGCCTGGTCTACAGATTTGAGTTTCAGGACAGTCAGGACTACACAGAGAAATCTTGTCTTGAACCCCCCCCCAAAAAAAAAGAAGCACTCAACACACAGGTGTGGTAGTTCTCATGAAAATCCAGCGTTGGAGAGGCTGATGCTGGAGGATCTCACATTCAAGCTCATCCTGGGCACATAACAGACCCTGTCCCAAAACCAAACCAGAACAGACAACTCAGTGCAATGAATGTCTGTCCCAAGCTAAGAATTCAATTGTTAGCAACTATCATCAAATCCAAATGCCACTACTTACTAAAAACGAGATCAGGGCAAGCAACTTAACCCCCTGATCATCCGGTTGCTTTCCCATATGCTATTTCAAGGACCTTTATGTTTCCATTTTGAATCAAGTGCTCACATGGAATGGCTTTGATATTGGGGACTGACATCAAAAGGACTGAAAGTCATCACACTTTCCAGGTGAAATGATTTTGTCTCTAAAGTAGAGCATTTTCTTCTTCCCCCCCTCATCCAGAGAGGGAGAAAACCCAGAGGTGCTGAGAAAGAGAATCTTCTGGAGATTCCTTCCCCTTCACAGCTGACTCAGGAGTGCCCAAACTAAGTTGGTAAAGAACAGCCCCAACATCTATTTGTTCAGAAATATTTGTGAACTGGGTAGGCTCCACTGTTTCAGAATAGCTTAAAATCATGAATTATTCCCACTTTCACAACACAGTACATTATGTAGCAGTATTTCTGTGGGCAGTTTTGTGTGTGTGTGAGTGTGCATAGCTGTGTATGTATGTGTGTGTGCAGATGCACTTACCAATGTGTGTGGATATGGGGACAGAAGTTGACTGTTGGTGTGTCTGCCTCTATCATGCTCCATGTTTTTGAAAGATTTTTTTAAAAAATTTCTTTGTGTATATGGGTGTGGATGTGTGGGTATGTATGTGCACATGAGTGCAGGCGCCTGCACAGGAAGGGGAAAGCAACAGACCCCTGGAGCTGGAGTTCCAGGTAGCTGTGAGCTGCTGGAAGTGGGTGCTGGGGATTGCAAGTGGACCCTCTAGAAGAGCAGCAAGTCTCCAGCACTCAAGTTTTTCTTTTTTCTTTTAAGTCAGGGTCTCTCAGTGAACTTGAAGCTGTTTCGGCTAGACAGGCTGCCCAGTGACTCCCTGGAGAACGCTGACTCTCCCCTACCCCAGCACTGGGGGCACAGACACATGCCCCCACACCCTGCTTTTACATGGGTGTTTGGGATCCTTACTAAGATCCTAGCTGTGTGTGGCAAACACTGTATCCACTGGGCCAGCTCCCTGAACTTTAAGGGAAAGAGGCTATCACTTAAGTTAATCTCCAATTTGAAGATGACGAAAACAGAGCCTGAAAGGAAGTGGCCAGGCTTTGAACTCATCTGGTAGTAATCCTGAAACACATCCTCCTAGAACACTCTAGAGGAGAGAAAGGCCAGATACACAGAAGTCATTGTGTTGAATCAATTAGCTACAGGCAAGGAAACTCAGCAAAATTGTAGCTTTGAACAGACATCTATCTGGTCTGTGATTAGCTCTGTGGCTCTTTCCTGGGCCACTTCCCCATGAGCTAAAGGTCTGGGAATACTTCAGTAGTCACACATCTGAGATAATGGGGGGCCATGGTGCCAGCAGAGGTGCTTAGATACATGACAGTCAACACATTCCCAGTATCACAAGCACATTTCTTACTTTTTAAATTGTATGTGTCTTTGTGTGTGTCTTTGTGTGTGTGTGTGTGTGTGTGTGTGTGTGTGCTACTATGGAGGACAACTTGCCAGAATCTGTTCTCTTTCCATTATATAGATCCTGGGGAATCTAACTCAGTCATCTTGTTTGGTAGCAAGCACTCCTCCCTCTTATTGGTCTGTTTTGTTGTTTGGCTGGTGTTTGTTTTGTTTAGAGAAATGGTCTCATTAGATAACACAGGTTGGCCTCTGACCTCCACCTTCTAAGTCTTGGAGTTCCAGGGACATGTCACCACACCTGGCCAGACATAGGTGCTTCTTAACCCTCTGCTTTGGTAGTTCGTTTGTAATGATTCCCTAGTCAAAACAAGATTCTTGGGTGAGAGCAGATTCAAAGGTGGAAAGAATGCTTCCTTCTTAGGCTTTAAAACTATCCCGGCTCTGCCCACCGCCCGTTAGCACTGGGTCTCTTTTGTCATACAACAACTCCGTGGTTATTAAACCATTAGGCTTCAAACAACCATTAAGACCTATGATCTTACAGTTTCTGAGTCAAACATTGAATTTGGGAGTGGCCTTCTTAGGTGGCTTCTAACTCGGGGTCTCTCAGGAGCCTAAAGTCACCTGAAGGTCCAAGACAGAGTATTCAGCTGAGAGCAAGTTTATGCAGGCCTGGCGTCCTTGCGGGGTGGACGGTTTGAGTAAGCCTATGATATGACAGAAGTTGGCTGTCTCCAGAGTGAGTCAAGACAAGCCAAGGTAGAAACCAGTGTCTTTTATGAGCTAACCTTGGTCATGGCGTGCTGTCAGGTCTGCAGTGTCCCATGGTTCCATGGGGCAGACCGAGGTCACCTGCCACACAGGCACACTTGGTGCATGGTGCTGAAAATCATTCACTGTGCCGATATGTGGGACTGGTCATTTGGATGAATTATTTGAGAATGTTGAATAACAGGATGTCATTCGGTTCCTTAGTTCCCTATGCAACGCTCTAGTTTGTTTTTCTATTTCTGCGATGAAAACCACGACCAAGAGCAGCTAAAGGATGAAAGGGTTTGTGCTGTGGCCTCAAGGATTCCACTTCCTGCATAAGACTTCCATAGCCTCACACATGCTCAGTCCCCAGCTGGTACAACTTGTAGACAGACTTTCTCACTGGGACCGCCAGCTCACAAAAAGTGACACAGAGAACTATTATTAATTATGGAAGCTCAGCCTCAGCTTAGGTTTTTGTTGTTGCTGTTGTTTTTTGTTTCTTTGTTTTTTTCCAGACAGGGCTTCTCTGAGTATCGGCCCTAGCTGTCCCAGAACTAGCTCTGTAGACCAGGCTGGCCATGGAGACCTGACTACCTCTGCCTCCCAAGGGTGGTGAGCCACCACCTCCCAGCTTAGGCTCTCCCCCACCCTTTTTTTTTTTTTTTTTTTTTTAATTTTTGGAGACAAGGTTTCTCTGTAGCTTTGGAGCCTGTCCTGGAACTAGCGCTGTAGACCAGGCTGGCCTCGAACTCACAGAGAACCACCTGCCTCTGCCTCCCAAGTGCTGGGACTAAAGGTGTGTGCCACCAATGTCCAGCCTTCTAACTAGCTCTTATAACTTAAATAAACCCGTACTTCTTTTCTTTTTAATGACCTGATTACATGTTTTTTCTTTTTTAAAAAGATTTGTTTATTAGTTACATAGTTTTCTGCCTGCATGCATTCCTGCAAGCCAGAAGATCTCATTACAGATGGTTGTGAGCCACCATGTTTCTCCCTAGGACCAAGCAGTCTTGGCAGCAAGCACTTTCATCTGCTGAGCCATCTCACCAGCACCAGTGGGAATTAAAATATACATATATTATATATATATATATATATATATGTGTGTGTGTGTGTGTGTGTGTGTGTGTGTGTGTGTGTGTGTGTGTGTGTGTGTGTACGTGCGCGCACCTGTAAGCATTTTGAAGGCTTGGATGGGATGAACAGGAACTCTGGCACTCACGAGCCAAGGAATACCACAAGTCACAGTTAAAAGATTTTAGTTTGCAGAGCAAGGATGTAGGAAAGGGACAGGAGAATAATTCTTGTAAGTGGAATATAGAAAATCATAAAGAATGGACTTTGACATGAGAGGAAAAAACAGGAATTATGAGAACAAGAAAGGTTACTATGGTGATGAGGCTAGTGGTTGTATGCTAGGCTGATCTTGTTAAATAGGGCTAGTTACAAAATCATCAAACCTTTGTGGAATAACTGAAGGCTCTAAATGTACAGCCAAGAGTAAGCCAGAGTATGAAAAAGGTTTCTCACAGGTTTTGGCCCACAACAAGGAAATAGGCCCCCCAACCCTGGAACAAATGATTCCAGATGAACAGCCCTGTCTGGATCACTTCTGGGCAATCGACAGTCTGGGGACTTCCCAAGTCATTCTATGGTTTATCCCTTGAATAAAAACAGGTCATTCGTGGGTGATCTCTCAAACATGAGATCATACTTTGTAATCAATCACCTTGTGCCCCATGCATGTATGTTGATTTATGGCTTGTCTCTATAAAAAGGAGGCTGAACCCTTTGGGGGGTGTGCAGCTTTCCTCGGATTGCTGACACCTGAGTGCACTCGTTCAATAAACACCTCTTGCTTGTTGCATCTCCAGGTTTTGGTGTTTGTGTCGAGGGGCTCTCCCACTGGCACATCAGGACCCCAGAATTAGGGTCTAACACAGTAAGCATAGCAGCTTACAGCCCTGCTCCAGGGAAAGGCTTCCCGGCTCTTGCAGGAGAGGTTTCCCTGGTGAAGTTGTTAGAGTTCAGCTCCAGTCCCCCAGAGAGTGGAGTGTAACAACTTCACTTTGCCCACTCCACTCAGGGGCATCTCTGCTCTAGCAAACATGGTGGAAGAAGTTCTCACCCAAATATCATTCAAGAGATTTATTGGGAGGAAAGAATCCAGAAGAGTGGCTGTCCTCTGTGAGGGTGACAACCAGGGAGCGAACAGTCACAAGCTGAACAGACACGGGGTTTACATAAGGCTTCTTATGGGGTGCAGTTTTCCTAGGAAGATTTCCAGAGTCGGGATTGGTCAGATTTTAATCCCTGAGCTCAGACTGGCTAGATCTGGTGCTCAGGGATTGGTTGGTTTTCTGCACAGGTTTAGGGTCAGATTTGGCTCTATTTCAGGGCCAAGTTTCTTTCTTTCGCTGTCCCTTTTTTAGCCTTTTGGCTTTAATTTTAGGACCAGAGTGTCTTCCTTTCACTGGCTCTGATTCCAGGGACAAAGTGTGTATCTTTGGCTCTGCTGAGGGTGTGTCTTTGGTTGGGCCTTTTCCTTTACAATGCCTACATGACAGCAGTGGGCACCAGTTCTCATTCCAGATGGTTGTGAGCCACCATGTGGGTACCGGGAATTGAACTTAGGACCTCTGGAAGAGCAGCCAATGGGAATTCTTAAGGACTTTAGGACTCCTTGGATGGGTAGGGACTGCTTTCAAGCTGTTCTTTCTCCCATTTCCTGGCTCCTCTGTAACATTTTCATCCTTCAGGGACAGCCAAGTCTGTGTTCTTCTTTCCCTCTCTTCTCAGTGAAAGTAGATAATGGGAAGTGTTTTTACCTTTTTAAAATTTTTAAGTGTATGGGTGTTTACTTGAATGTATGATTGCGCATGCATCCTGGTGCCTGTGGAGACCAGAAGAGAGCATCCGATCCCCGGAACTGGAGTTACGGGCAGTTGTGAGCCACCATGTGGGTGCTGGGAACTGAACTTGGGTCCTTTAGAAGAGCCCTTAACCTTTAAGTCATCTCTGCAGCTTGAAGATGAGAACTGTTAGCTGGGTGTGGTGACACACGCCTTTGATCCCAGCACTTAGGAGGCAGAAGCAGGCAGATCTGAGTTTCAGGCCAGCCTGGTCTATAGAGAGAGTTCCAGAACAGCAAGGGACACACAGAGAAACCCTGTCTCAAAAAACAAAAACAAGACAGGGAGATAGGAACTGTTAAGATTTTGTTACTTTTGATTTTTTTTTTTTTTTTTTTTTTTTTGTGGCATACTGGGATATAGTAATCATTGCTGAAATTAAGGTGTGCACCACCACCAGGCCTTGTTTTGGAGACAGGGTCTTACTCTGTCGCCTAGGCTAGTTTTGATTTTTTTTTTTTTTTTTTTTTTTTTTTTTGGGTATTGTTTTGGAGCCTGTCCTGGAACTAGCTCTGTAGACCAGGCTGGCCTCCAACTCACAGAGATGAGCCTGTCTCTGCTTCCCGAGTGCTGGAATTAAAGGTGTGCACTACCAACACCCAGCTAGTTTTGAATTTGTAATCTTTCTGCTTTCCACTCCCCAGAGCTGGATTACAGTCCTGGTCTTCCACTCTGGCTCAGAGATGTCCAACTATTATTGTTTTCCGTTTGAGTTGTGTTCATAGAGGCCAGAGGACATCAGGTGTTTTGCTCTACTGCTCTCCACCTTATTCCACCCATACAGGGTCTCTCCAGGTGTGGAAGTAGGACAGCACTGGGTTGATAGCTGTAACTGTAGCCATGACAGGCTTTTGATACAAGCTCTGGGGATCTGAACCCCAGTCCTCAGGCAAGTGCTTTTCTCACTGAGTCATCTCCTAAACCTGAAAAATTGTATTTATGCAGTTATTTGATTATTCTATACTACACAACTTTACTTATTTTTCTTTTAGATCTAATGTTATGTGTGTGTTTGCTTCAAGTGTGCATGTGTGTGAGGTTTGTGCTTGGTTGCCGTTGGAGCCTGGAAAAGGGCATCAGATCCCCCGGAACTGGAGTTACCAATTAGTTGTGAGCCACATGGGTGCTGTGAACCAAACCGAGATCCTCTGCAAGAGCAATTCTCTTAACCACTGAACCACATGCCCCTACCACATTTCTTGAGGGCAAGGGCCATATCTACTTAATCAGTGTTGAAACTGCAACAGACCCCACAGACCTGTGATGAGCAGACTTCCCAAGCCCCTTGGCCTTGCAGGCCAGAGCTTTAACACTATTTGTGGCAAACTTAGTGGAGTAGTTCTCAAACTTTTAAGTTTCAAAAATCTTAGATATGGTCTCATGTAACCCAGGCTGGTGTGAATTTATAACCCTGAGCCTTCTGAGGGCTGGGATTACAGCATGTGCCACCGAGCTAGGCTTGCATTTCTCTTCTTTTACAGAGGATAGCCTCTTCACAAAGCTAAAGCTGCCATGACCTAGTTACCTCCAAAGGCCCTGCCCCCTAACACCATTATCCTGGATTTTAGGATTTCAACATCAGACCTGGTGGGGGAGGGGAAGAGGACACATTCAGGCTAAAACCCTTCTGTTGCTTCTTTTTTAAAATGTGCACTCTGAGTACAGAGCATGCTTGAGAAGTTTTGGGTGGATTTAGAACTTGTATGCCTGAAACGTTGTTAGTCTTTGAAGAACATTCAGACAGTAGGTGTCACAGAAAGGGAGGTCCAGGTTTTGTAGATGGACGGTCATATCTCCCAACTTAAACAGTAAGGGAGACTAAATGAAAAGAGAGATGCTGAGATGATGGGCACCTGAAAGGTGCCAAGCCACATAGAGAACCCTGTCAATTGTCCTTTCCACCCAGCAGCCAGAACTCAGCAGTCACTGGTCTTGAGACTCTGCTTCTGAAACCCAACTGGCTATGTGTGTTTGTGACTAAAAAAAATATGTATTGAGAGCAGGAGCTCTGGAGTCAGGCAACCACACAGCACTATAGCCCAGGACAAATGCTATGACCTCAGGCTAGATTCTAGATCCTCAGCCTAGGTCTGTGCATACCCACCACACCTATAATTCACTGCTTGCAAGCTGGGAGAACGGGGCAGGGATGGGCAACCAGTGAAGCTCAAGGTTCTGGCCTCCATGGCGCACACACCCACCCACACTGACCCATCCCAAAGGCGGCAATAGTAGGGTTCTCTGTACTTCAGTTTTCTCATTCATTCACTCATTATGTTTTTTTGAGAGTTTCTCCTTGTAACAGCCCTAGCTGGTCTGTAGACCAGGCTGGCGTCAAACCCAGAGATTCACCTTGCTCTGCCTCCCCAGTGCTGGGATTAAAGGCATGTGCTAGTCCATGTGGTATATGCCTATAACCCCAGCATTTCTGAGGCTGAGGCAGGAGGATCACTCGATGATTAAGGCCAACCTTAGCTATATAAATTTTGCCTCACCTTCCACCAACCAACAAAAATAAATCAGGAGCGTGACTGACTTACATGGAGCAGGTACAGCAAGATCTAATACAGTTACTGGTTTAGCAACAACAGGTAAGAAACTAACTTACAAACCCCAGGTATAACCAGTCACCCATGGGATACATGTTCCTGTAGTTAACTTTGATGTAATTTCCCTAACACTGACAGCTGGATCCACTAAAGCAGAGTGGGTAGGGAAGGGCAGTCTAGACCACAAGCCAAAAATGCCCTCTTTAGGAGAGGAGGGCTACAGAACTGGGTTGCTGTGAGATGAGGATGTATGCAGGGGGAGAAGAGTCCAGCCAAGCCCTTGGTTCCTCTAACAAATGCTGAAACTTGTGCAGCTCAGCCAGAGCCCACTGAGCAGGTTCTTAACAAGTTCTTTTTGATCTCAGGTTGCCAAGGGGAAGGCTGAGACCTGCAGGGGGAGACTAAGAGCCAGAATGGCTCAAAGCTTATGGTCAGAGAATCTGGGTTTCAAATCCCATTCTGCCCTTTGAAGCTATTAAACATGGCTCTACAACCCCATCTCTGAACAGTTCCTAACAGTATAATGGCATTACCAAATCAGCCTCAGGCCTTCAAGTACAAGAGGCAGCACCAAGTGCCCTTACTTACTTGATGTCAACGTTGTCTCTGAAACTCCTCTCTGGTCCTGCTCTGTTTTAGGCAGAAACGCCAAATCCTTTAAGGCTAGGCCTATAGGGAGCAAGTGAAGTCCCGAGTGGGTGTACATTGTTTGACATGGACAAGGTCATGTCAAGGATGCCAATGCATCAGAATCATAGAATGGCAAAGCCTTCCCCAGGTGAGGCTCAGATTTGGCAGTCTTCCTTGGCCCAAGTGTGAACGTTAACTACATACAGAAAAAGTCCACATTAGCCCCCCTCATCCCCTGAAGATGTTTGCTACCTTAAGACTGCTCCAGAGATTAGCCAAACCTGCCTCCTAATTCAGATGCACACTATAAGCCCTGCCTCCTTGTTCAATTGTATACCATAACTCCCTTCAGCTATATACTATAAATTCCACCTGTTTAACTGGATACTATAACCTCCCTTCAGCTACGTATCATAAACACCACCATCCTGTTCAGCTGTATACATAAACCCAGCCTCCATGTTCAGCTATATAGCATAAAGCCTGCCTCCCTGCTCAGCTGTACAGCATAATACGAGGAGCTCACAGGGTGCTGAGGCAGCTCCATCAGTGTGAGCATAGCCCCCAAGATTAAAGAAGCAGGCATCTTGTGATTGATATTGCTTCCCTGAGAAAATGAGAAAGAAAGGCTCAGTAGGTAGAATTTTTTTGCTTTTTATTTAGTCGTGAGTTTTTCCTTTTTGTATAACTTATCTAATTAAAATATTCATCTTGTAGTTACCACAAAAAAGTAACATAGAAAATTGTATTTACATTTTGGGACCAAAATACAAATGAAGAACAGGATGATGCTCACTCCTGCCCCTCCTGCCTCCAAAAAAGAGAAAGAAAGCCCCTGAGAACCCCTTGTAACACCAAGGATCGCAAAGGGCTAATCTGTCATTTGTGATTTGTATGTAGTGTAGCACAGAAAAAAATTACATAAGTTTTCACAAATGCAACCAGAAATGGAACATCACCATGTGTCTGCTTTGTGGCTACTGTGCACGTTGGTGAGGGCTTGTAGAGACGGTTAGCTTCCTGGGCCCCTCCCTATTCTCACCAATCATATCCCTGACACAGACACTCTAAAGGGGTGGAAGATCTGGCTCTAAGAAAACTGGCTGCATCAGAAATCTTTATGTGCCAAAGCAGATGCTGGCACTGAGATGGACAAATCTGTGTCCATTTTCCCCCTAGGCCTAAGCACTCCAAAGATGGGGAGTTAAATCATACACAAGTGAGTCTTCAATGGGAAGTCTTGGAAACACAGCTAAGGCAAATCTGAGGTGGTCAACACCCACAGGGGGCTATTCTAAGCACCAGGCGCCTGGCTCCTGGTGCAAATGTCCCCTTGATTTCAGGTAAGAGACCTGAAGTTAGATTTGGAGGTCAGGCTAAGAGATCGGTGGTATGGTGAAACAAGTAATCAAGAGAAACAATGCTTTACTCAATTTCAAAATACAGCAACACTTGTGTCCCATGGCAACAGGGCCACCTACATGGCAATGCACATGTAGGTGGGCCCAGCTTTAGCTTTGCAGGTTTCCCTTGGAGTCTTCATTAGCCTCTCCAGGGTAGTTAAAAACAATGTAGACAGGAGCGATGGCACAGTTTAAGCAGACTGTCTGTCCCCTCAAGTTCACAGCATCGTTCACCTGGCTTATAACCAAGCAGGTCCTACTAGCTCCATGGTTTCTGACCATAAGGAAGGACCTGATGCTGCCCTTAGTTCTGATCTTGCCCCCATGTCAGTTGGAAAGAGCATTCCTCCAGAACTGGCTGGCTAGCTGGAACTAGATTTCCCCACCTAGTCTACAGTCCAGCCCCTTCCCAAGGTGGCCCTTTCCTCCTAACTCTGGCCTACATTCAGAAGGTAGAGGGCTTCAGCAGCAGCAAGTTCTCTGCCAGACACAGCAACTGTTGTGCTCTTCCAGTGACATGATCTTTCCTTTCAAACGAAAACAATTTCCAACAGCACTAGAATGTTTTAAATAATTCACTCCTAGTAGTAATTCATAGGGAACAAGAGATTAAAGTGCTGGCTTTTCAAAACCCCAAGAACCACATTCAGAGCTACAAAAGTCCTGCCATGTCTGCGTTTCCCATGGTGTGGAAAAAGGAAAAATAAGGGGATGGGGGGGGGGGGCTACAATACTGAACCAGAAACTAGAAATCATAACTGTTGAGGTCCTATGCAAATTAATCCAAGGTTCTGTCCTCCAGTGAGCCTTAAAACAGAGGAGCACGGTTTGCAGAATATGAAGGAAGGACTCTTGACTTTGCAAACAGCTTTCCTTAACAAACACTACTGAAGGACAAGAAAGACAGACTCCTGCCTAGAAACTCTGATAGTCTCAGAGTGAGGCCCCTCTGAAGCTATGTCAAGGCTCCCCTGGAGGATGGGCAGTCTGGCGCTTACTCACTCCTGGCTCCATCCATGTTTGGAATTGAAGTGACACACAAGTTCTGGGGATGCCCCTTTGGACCAGTGTCTACTCAAAAGAGCTAACCTAGAACAAGACTGGCTTTTGCTAGGCTCATCTAACTTTAATAAAGGACCTGGAAACTAAAAGTCTAAATATACAATAGAGGACAAAAAAAAAAAAAAAAAAAAAAAAAGGAAAAGAAAAAAGGAAGAGAAGCAAAACAAAAGAAACCCCCTGGGGGTACTATAAATACATCTGGGGCAATATTTATTAATTAAAACTATGTCTTATAGTTTACAAAGATGCTAATTAGCAATAAAAGTGTAATTGACCTTAAAGTCCTCAGTAAGACTGAGGCTTCATACTGTCTTCAGAAATCTAAAGTGTGCTCCAGGCAGGGTTTTGGTGCACAGGGAGATCCCTGTAACTGTGCAGGAGCAGAGGCCAAAGCTCCACAAAGCAAAAGATACGATCTGTTCTGTGGACATCCTCTTCACCTGTCCCCACTGTCACTGTCCCTGTACTCCTGCTTCCCAGATTCCACCTCCAAGGCAAGTCCCATTTATCGTCGGGAGAATCTGTTCTTGAATGCTTTAATTGTCTTGGCCATCATCGGGGCAATTTCTGTGAAGGAAAAGGAGGCAGCTGTTTCAGATGGGTGGCAGCACAGGCATCCACCACTGTGGTTTACAGCAAAAGCCAGGCTGAGTTTGGTCCCTCTGGCTGTGTACCCCACCACACACACAAATGGACACACACAGGATCTGCTAATGCTGCCATAGAAACCACATCATGGGGCAGACCTTGCTGACACCCTACAGAACCTCCACCATCCCTGACACCGCAGCTCATGATGGCTGTAAGTGGCAAATCAGGAGTCTTTGCTAACTGTAGGGGCCACAATCCCCACAATTTAACTTTGCAACATAAACATTCCAACAGTAAATAGTGCCCAGACAGACCTAGCCTCTCCTCTCACCCAAAGTAACAACAGGACTCAGATTAGCTAAGCTTAAAACACCTGAGGAGGGCCAGCCAACCTGCCCTTGGCTAGTGACCTATGCCAAGTTGACACTTGAGCCGGAGTCCCCACCCACCCGGAGCCCTGCTCCCACCAGCATTGCTCACTCTTTACAGCGGGTTTCCTAGGGTCATAAGAAACAGAACTGCTAGCCACTGGAGCTAAGTGGGCACTGCTGGTACTGGGCCCGTCATAGGCCAGTTCCTCTGGGCTGGAGTGGAAGCTGCTGCTGCTGTTGCTGGCAGGAACATGGCTGCTTCCTGTTGTATATGGTGCTGGCTTAATCCTGTAACACAAAACAAAGCCGGTTAGCTAGGAGCACAAGATCGAAATCAGAGCTGTTCTGAGTGACTCTGCTGTGGCACCAAGCAGTGGCCTGGTACACTGGGTTCTGGCAAAGGTTCAGAGCCAATATTTAGCCCTTAGCTCAACTTTGGCTGTTAAAAATGTTAATCTAGCCGAGTGTTGGTGACACACGCCTTTGATCCCAGCACTCAGGAGGCAGAGGCAGGAGGATCTCTGTGAGTTCAAGGCCAGCTTGGTCTAAGGAGTGAGTTCCAGAACAATCTCCAAAGCAATAGAGAAACCCTGTCTCAAAACAAAACAAAACAAAACAAAAAAATTTGAAAATGCTCACGCGGCCTATAAAAATGTAGTCATCTGAGAAATTTATCTTGTTTTGGGGGGTGTATGTGGGTGTAAACAGATGTGGGTATACATGGACATATATGTTCATGTGGAAGCTAGAAGTGAACCTTAAGAGCCCCTTAGTTTTGTTTTGCTGTTTCGAGACAGGGTTTCTCTGGTTAACAGTCCTGGCTGTCCTGAAAATTACTTTGTAGACCAGGCTGACCTCAAACTCACTAAGATCCACCTGCTGCTGCATCCTGCATTTTCTGAGACAGTCTCTCATTGAGATCTACAGCTCACAGCATAGGCTATGCTGGCAGGCCAGTGATCCACCTCCACAGCCCTGGGATGACCCATCTGTCTGTCAGCATGGGTGCTGAGGATCAAACTCAGGTCTTCAAGCATTTTATTGGCTGAGCTATCTCCTCACCCCTAGAAATAGTGTTTTTGTTTTTGTTTGTTTATGAGGAAAATGAAAGCAGAAGAGGGACTTCCACGAACCAGGTTCTGTTCTCCATGCAATTAACCTGGGTCCCTGGACAAGAAGCAGAAGTAATCTACCCAGGCAGCAGCCAGGACACCGAGGGGCAGAAAGGTAAAATACAGATCCAGTAAGCATTCCAGAGCACACTCTGCTGGCCTCCATCCCCAAAGATAAATCACTTCCTGCCCTTCCCCCCCTCCCCCCCAGCTCTCCTTCAGGGTAGTAACCACGTAGCAGCAGAGATCTTGCCTGACTTTCTCAGGAACAGCTGCTCCTCCGGTTCCAAATTTCTCCTGCCTTCGTCGGACATCTCGAGGTGGTTTGGCCACAGAGTTGACAAAAGCCATCTTTGCTTGTCGTCCTGAAGAGAAATACAAAAATCAATATCTATCTTCTTAAGCAAAGGTACTGCTGCCAATTTAACAATCTAGAGCTTCCGAAAGCCCCAAACTAGGGCTCAATGAGGCCCCATGAGCCCAGTTTGGAAGCAGAAGAAAAAGCCACACACAGCCACACCCAACCACACCCAAAGGGACATTCAGAGGATGGTGGCTCATACCCATCAGGCACACTAAGACTCAGCTGCTGCCTCCAGCACACACCTGGCTGCCCCTGCCAGCTTCTACTCCCTTTACCTTTTGGCTTGTTGGCATGTGCAGACCGAATATTGTTTGTTAGCAGGCGCAGCCGCTGCTCTCTAGCATCCTGAAGTCGCAGGTACATCTCCCGCCAGGACTCATATTCTTCTGGTCTTTCCTCCTTAAAGTCTCGGTGACAGTGAACTTTCCATAACTGATCTGTTTCCTCAATTAACACCTGAAATCAGGGCCAGAACATGACTTCTATACAAGCATTCCTACATATCTCCCTTCTATCGAGGCATGACCCACTGCCTAATAGTTGGGCCTAAACAGTAGTATTACAGCACCACAATTCTAGAAAAAAGGCAAATCACTAAATGAAAAACAGGTAAGTTAGAGGTACTATGCTAATCACCCTAGAGTAGTAATTCTCAACCTTTCTAATGCTTTAACACTTAATACAGTTCCACATATTGTAGTGACCCCCAACCATAAAAGTATTTGGTTGCTACTTCACAACTGTAATTTTGCTGTTATAAATTGGAATATAAATATCTGACATGCAGGATATCTGCTATAAGTTCCCAAAAGGGGTCTCAACCCACAGGCTGAGAATCATTGCTCTAGGGCATTGTGAATGGAAGGGCTGGTAGAGAAGAAAGCTCCCAACATCAATCTTTTCTTTCAGATATCAGTAAGGACAGATCTGGGGTAAAACCGAGTGTTTCCCAGCTCTACACTGAACTGCCATGCATGAGGGCTACCTGAGGAGCATTCTAGAAGATTTAAATGTCTGTCATGCGCTGTCACTGTCACTTTCACTAAACACCCAAGTGCCAGCACTAAACACATCTCTCTAAACCCCAGACGCTGTGCTTTCGGAACTCTCCCTTTACCTTATGACAAGGCAAGTTCAAGGGAGGCCTTGGAAGTGCTTTTCCCTGTGTTAGAATCCCAGCACCCTGCTTAAGGTCCCCGGACTGGGCTGGCAAGATGGCTCATCATTAAAGGAACTTGCAACACAAGGCTGTTGGCCTAAGTTTGGTCCTGGAACCCATGTAAAGACAGAAGAGAAGCAGCTCCTCAAAGCTATCCTTTGACCTCCATATACAGGCAACACACACACACTCACACTGAACGTTTTTTTAAAAGGAACCAGGCACAGGGGCACACACCTTTAATCCCAGCACTCAGGAGACAGAGGCAGGCAGATCTCTGTGAGTATGAGGCCAGCCTGGTCTACATGATTTTTGGGACAGCCAGACCCTGTCTCAAAAAAACAAAACAAAAAAAACCACCACCAAACAAACAAAACAAAGAAGGCTCCCAGGAGCAGGCACAAAGAACATGCTTGTTTAAAGACCAGATGCAAACCAAACATGCCCAGAACAGTGATCTGCCCTCTGACCTGCCCTTCAGCCACAGCAGAAACAGACAAAGCTACTTCTGGAAATACAGCCAGGAAGCTACTCTGTTCCCACTTAGGACACTCACGTGATTGCATTCCTCTATTCGATAGAGCTGATCAGGTGTACACCTCTCCAAGACAGGTTCAAGAACTGAATAGGGGACTCCTCCCACTTCATAGATTGCTGCAAAGAAACCAGAGGTGAGAAGGTGAGTGCTTGAATGGCAGGCAGCCAAGCTCCCCAGTGGCAAAGTACCAGTGTGGTCATGTGCTCGAGAGGTTGGTGACTCACAGTCAATATTGTTCTTAAGCACCCGGATACACTGCTGGTGCAAGGTCATCATTTTGGGGAGATAGGCACACTTGGAACCTGAATACACCTGCATCTTAGAATTCATTCTGCGTCCTGTGAACCCAGCTTCTTCTTCTTCCTGGGGTGAAGAGAATGCTGTAGAGAGAGCAAAACCAGCAAGTCACAAAAGTCTAAGGCCCGTGATGAAAACTCAGAGTCCACAGGACAGCTCACTCTATGCCTTCTGTGTAACCCACCCTCTTTAGCCTCCTCAGCACTAAACACATGATGCACAGACATACGTGCAAGCAAAACAAGAAGGTAGAATAAAAAATATGATAATCTTTAATTCCAGCACCTGGGAGGCAGAGGCAGGTGAATCTCTGAATTTGAAACCAGCCCGCTCTACAGAGTGAGTTCTAGGCCAGCCAAAGCTACACAGTGAGACTGTTTTAATAATTGTAAAGATATCAAAAATTACCTTTCCGCTTTGGCTGGAAGGAAGAAATCAACTCAAGGGAAGGAAGGGGACGGTAGTTTGTTTGTATGGCAGGTAAGGGGATGTCTGGCAATGCTGGCAGCACATCAGTAGGGACCTGCAAGAGACAAGCGTACAGAGCCCACCCTGTAAGCACAACTTCCTTCCCTGAGTTAACCCCTGAGAGTTAACCAAGCATATTGTACCAGCAGATAGATCCAGGCTAGAGGAGAACAGAAGTCATGAATGCCATCATCTAGACCAAGAAATAATGTACAGCTGGGCAGTCATGGTGCACACCTTTAATCCCAGCACTTGGGAGCAAGAGGGAGGCAGTTCTGTGAGTTCAAGGCCAGCCTGGCCTACAGAACGAGTTCTAGGACAGCCAGGGCTACACAGGGAAACCCTATCTCCCCCCTCCCAATAAATAAATAATGAAATAAATGTAGATAGGACAATAACAATGCTTTGGGGAACATTTTTTTTTTTAAGGTGCCAATAAGTAAATGTAGGGCCTCACTTACTCGTAGAGAGTACTGTACTACTGAGCTACCTCCCAGCCCAGAATAATTCTTGGGTAGCATCCGCCTTAAGCAGCTAGTGAGGCCCAGAGAACATTCCCACCAATCAAAACTCAGCTGGCCAAACACAAGCCAGACAGGTGGCAGGGCAGGTGGGCTCTGTGCACTCAGCAGGCGAGGCGCTGGGTGGCTGCAGTTACCTTTCGAGGCCTGGTGGGCTCAGCTCCTGCTGGCTGCAACTTCTCTGATTTGTTTTCATTCACCTTGGGTAATTTCTGAACTGAGTTCAAGTTTTTACTAGTGCTTTTTGAGTCCTTTTTTTTAAGTCCTTTTTCTCCAAGTGCTGTGGCTGAAGTTTTTACAACCTTCTTCTTTTTCTTCCGAGGCTGGTCGTAACTGAGGTATGACTCAAAGGACATGGTGGGCTGCTCAAACTCGTCATCCATGTCCGGCTCCTCTACTTTAGGGAGCGAGGCTGGTGACTTTCGATCTGAGCTCGTTCTTCCTTTCCCCTCCTGAGCCTTCAGGCTGTTGGGGGCTTTTTCTTTTGCTTTGGGCAGGAGGTCTCCAGACCCCCGCCCTGAGTCTAGGCTGTCTGCACTTGGCTTGTTCTTGCCGCCCTTGCTCTTCTCAGAGTCCTTGTGTTTGGGCTTTCTAAAGTGGTTATCTGAAGCAGCCGCCAAGGCAGGCGGAAACTTTTTCTTGACACTGTTGCCCTCTCTGTCCTTCTCTTTCTTAACAGTAGAGGGTGGCTTCTCCTTGGCACTGTCCCCTGAGAGTAGCCTTCTGTTTTCCTCTTTGGAAGAGGCCTTGTGTGATTTCTCTCTACCCAGGGCAGAGACCTTCTCATCACCCCTGGCATCCACAGGTCGTTTCTCCTTGTGGGAAGATTTGTGCTCCTTGTTTTGGCTTACAGCCCCCTTCCCCTGGTGCTCACTCAGGTGTCGCTCCTGACTAACCCCCAGTCTGTCCTGAAAGGTATTACTGTGGACTTTCCCAGGCTTCTGGTGTGAGATGATGGGCTCACGGTCCTCCTCTGGCGACCTGTAGTGGTCTGTGTACATTTGATGTGGACTGGAAGGTGAGGGGGATTGAACATGGCCATAGTCAGAAGACTCAGGGTCTGAGGAATATGGTGGTGACACTTTGTGACACCTCTTTCTTTCATCCCTCCTCTCGTGACTGTGAGCCACTTTGTGAGGCCTTTCAGGCTCAGAGAGTTTTTTGTGTTTTTTCTGTCTGTGCTCAGGGCTGTAGGACTGGCTGCCAGAGGCCTTCCAGCTTTCCTGGTAGTCCCCCTCCAGCTCCTCTGCCCTCTGAAGAGCATCTCGAGGGCGCTTTCGGGAACTGTTCTTCTCAAAATCCTGATCCTCAGCTTCATTGTTTCTAAAATAAAAATGAAAGCAGAGGGAAATCTCAGCATAAATCTCTTTAGAAAAAAAAAAATCACAGACCCTGACTCAGGAATGAAGGACACATCTATAATCTTAACACTTTGCAGGTGAGGACAGGAGGATCAGAAGTTCAAGGCCAACCTCAGCTACAAGCAACTGACTCACCACAAAACAGAACAAACAACAAAAACCAGGCCAAGAGTGGTGGCTTACACCTATCATCCCAGTATCAAGGAGGCTAAGGTAGGATGGTTGAGGAATCAGATGTTCAAGGTCATCCTGTTATATAGCATGGTCTAGGCTAAATTAAGCCACAGAATGAGACCCTGTCTGAAGAAAGATATTAAGGCCAGCCTGACAGCTCAACGGGTAAAATTATTTGTCATGCAAGCCTGGAGACCTGTATCCAATCCCATGGTGGCAGAAGAGAAGTGACTCTGAAAAGCTAGGGCACATACCCACGCCACCCCCACAGTAAACGAAAAGCAACCAGAAGGGTATAGTTTAGTGGGAAGATGTGAGAGACCCTGAACCCAATCCTCAGCAACAAACCCCCAAACAGAATAAAAAAACACCCAACAATATGTTAATGTTTATCATTAAAAAAGAATTGTACCCTAGGCATGGTGGTGCATGCCTGTAATTCCAGCACTCACAGACAGAGGCAGGCAGGTCTCTGAGTTCAAGAGATTTCCACCAGGGCCACAGAGAGACCCAGTCTTAAAAAACAAAAAGAAATTGTAAAATAAATAAATAAGTGATTATTCCACTTTTACTTATTTATTGTATTTATTCTGTTAGGGAGCATGTTCCATGCACATCTGGAGACCAGAGGTCAACCTTTGGGATCTGGGTCTCTCCTTTCACCATATAGGTCCCAAGGAACAAACTTAGGTTGTCAGCAGGTGCCTTTACCCACTGGGCCCTCCCTGGCCCTTAAGAAATTTTTATTTTATTTTATTTTGAGACAGGATTTCTCTGTGTAGCCCTGACTGTCCTGAAACTCATTCTGTAGGCCAGGCTGGCCTCAGACTCACAGAGATCTACCTGCCTCTGTCTGTGAGTACTGGTATTAAAGGTATGAGCCATTTTGATTCTTAATATATTACATTAATTATGGGTTGTTTTTATACTCAAGGCAACATAGTTATTTGACATAAGAAGCAGAACAAGCAAAGAAGAAACATTCTTACCGCTCTACAGGAACCAGCTTCTTCCACTGGGCCACCAGGTCTCTGGCAAAGTTCCCCACTTGCTCATGTTTTCGAAAGCTGTTTACTGTTTTCCCTACCCCAGTCTCCTACAAATTCAACAAAGGAATTGATTGAGGGCTCTGAAACCAAGGGCATATTTTTCTAAATAAGGCCTCCTGCTTGAGAAAAGCAAATACTTCCCTATTAAAACACCTTCTAAACCTTATACTAAACCACTTTGTTGCCTATGCCCAAAGATCTGACACAAAGTAATAAAGCTCACAGGTTTAGAGAAGTGTGTCCTCAAAAACAAGCCACAACTGTAACAATGTAACAAGGAGGGGAATTCCACCGTGGGCTTAAGATGCTAAATGCCCTATGAGTCAGTGCTCATCATAGCCCTTGAGGTAGGAATGAGCCTCACTGTACAGAGACCCAGCCTACGAAAGCCATAGAAGTTATATTAAGGTTTTTTTTTTTTTTTTCTTTTTTTTAAGACAGGGTTTCTTGAGGCTAGAGAGATGACTCAAAGGTTAAGAGCACTGGCTGTTCTTCCAGAGGTACTGAATTCAATTCCCAGCAAGCACATGGTGGCTCACAACCATCTATAGTAGGATCTGATGCCCTCTTCTGGTGTGCATGCAGATAGAGCACTCATGTACATAAAATAAATAAAAAATAAATCTTAAAAACACATACACCAAAAAAAAAAAAAAAAAAAAAAAAAAGGGTTTCATTATGTATACCAGGCTGGCCTTAAACTCACAGAGACTCACCCGCAAAGGCACATGCAACCGTGCCTGCCTAGAAATTGGATTAGAATCTAGTAGTAGATGCCAACATCAATGTTCTTTTTATGTTTTTTTTTTTTTGTTTGTTTGTTTGTTTGGTTTGGTTTGGGTTTTGGTTTTTCAAGACAGGGTTTCTCGGTGTGTAGCTCTGGCTGCCCTAGAACTCACTCTATAGACCAGGCTGGCCCGGAACTCAGAGATCTCCAGCCTCTGCCTCCTGAATGCTGGGATTAAAGGTATACATCACCATGCCTGGCATGTATTAATTTTTTTTTAAGATTTATGTTTCTGTGCCTATATTTGTATCAGTGTATGCCATGTGTGAACAGGTGCCCTCAGAGACCAATTGGAGTTAATAGGCAGTTGTAAACCACCTTACTTGAGCGGTAAAAATTGAGCTGGGATCCTTTTGAGACAGGGTTTTTCTGTGTAATAGCCTTAGCTCTCCTGGAAGGGCAGGCTGGCCTCAAACTCAGAGAGATCTGCCTGCCTCTACCTCCCCAGTGCCGGGATTAATGGCACTCTTGCATCTCTCATGCACCTCATATATTTAAATTCTGAACTGAGGGCTAGAGTGATGGCTTTGCAGCAATTACTGCTCTTGCAGAGGACAGTAATTCACTCCCAGCACCCATATCAGGTAGCTCACAATGATCTGCCTGTAACTCCAGTTCCAGAGAATCTGAGGTCCTGTGGCCTCTCTGGGCATTTAAACATACTTAAGTAAAAGAATAACTATTTCAATTTTGAACTAAAATTCACATAACAGAGAGAGATATGTAACTCAGCAAAGATGATTTTCTATCATCTGTAACACCCTGAGCTTGTTCTACAGCACCTCTGTCCACTTTGGTACATAACATGAAACTCACCATCTTAAAGTGCTCATACTGAGCAATAATTACTTCTACCTAATTCTGGAACAAAAAAAAAAAAAAGCCCTGTTCCTCCCAATTGCCACAGACCCTAACAACCATGGACTTAGCTACTTTCTTTTCTGACTATGGCTTTGCCTGTTCTGGACATTTAATAAAAACAGAATCATACAGTGTGAAGTGTGCTGTGTCTGTAAGGATTCAGGCATTATGCTGGCCTGCCCTTGTCACCTAGAATGCACTCAGGCAGTACTCTGGTCAGCCCAGGGTTCCATGGGCAGTAGTCTGCAGGCAGGTGTAAAGGACCCCTTTAAAAGACAGACCCCTGTCCACTTACGCTCTCTTTTGCCTTCCAGCTCTGCGCTGGCACTTTCTCTCTCCTCTCCTCTTCTGTTCCCAGTGTCTCTATGTCTCTTCCCTTCCCCCTCACTCCCCTTTCTAAATAAACTCCTCATTTAAGCTCTATCTGCCTGTCGTGTTATTCCCTCCGCCTTGGTCACCCTCACCTGCTATGGAACCTGCTATGCCTTCCCACATGGTTCCTTATCTTGGGACCCCACTCATTCGGGACACCCCCCACCCCACCCCTACTTCTCCAGCCTTTATCCTAAAACTATAATGAAAGAACAACAGTATCTGGTTTCTTTAGCTTATACAGCCCATCCTTTAGGTCTCCCTGTATTCTGTCTGTAGTAGGAAACATTTGCAATACAGTCACATAATATGTTCAGTCTTACCACAAGAATGTCTACGGTGATAGGCAAGATGGAAAGTTTCTTCAAATATTTTAATAGCTGCAAAGAGAATAAAAAAGTATTAATTTCTATAGTCATAACTATCTTCTCTGGAGCAGATGGTTATTAGATGGTGAAATGTTTGCTTGGTGCTATGTTGTTCTTGGTAACAACTATGGGTGCTTTCATTAGTATACAAGTATGAAGACAGGCTCAGAGAGCTTCATTACTAGCCCAAGACACAAGTGGAACATTAACTTTCATCAATGGTTTTAGAGTCTGTGCTTTTTTTCTAAACAGATTTTATGGGCTGGAGAGATAACTCAGAGGTTGAGAGCACCGCCTGCTCTTCCAGAGGACCTGGGTTCAGTTCCCAGTGCCCACATGGCAGCTCACACCTGTCTGTAACTCCAAGATCACACAGGCATACATGCAGGCCAAACACCAATACACATAAAATGAAAATAAATAAAAATTTAAAAACAGATTTTAAGAAATGTGTGTGTGCCAGGTGGTGGTGGCACATGCCTTTAATCCCAAGCACTCAGGAGGCGAGGCAGGCACAGGTGGAACTCTATGAGTTCCAGACCAGCCTGATCTACAGAGTGAGCTTCGTGACAGGCTACAAAGTTACAGAGAAACCCTGTCTTGAAACACCCCCTCAAAAAAAAGTGTGTGTAAGCCAAGCAGTGGTGGTACTGACACTTAGGAAGCAGAGTCAGGTGGATCTCTATGAGTTTGAGGCCAGCATGGTTCTCAGAATGAATTCCAGGACAGCCAGAGCTACAGAGAAACTCTGCCACCAAAGCAAGTAAATAAATAAGTGGATGAGACAGAGAGAGGAATGTGTTTGGGCATGGGCGCATGTCTGTGGAGATCAGAGGACAACCTTAAAAAAAATCATCCTGCTGGGCATGGTAATTATGCCTTTAATTCTAGCAGTGGTCTGCCTGGTCCAAATAGGAACCCTGTCTCAAATAAAATAAAATCAAACAACCACTGCCTCTCTTCTGACACCAGGTCTATCACTGGTCTGGAGTTCACTAATCCATAATTCCCTGGACTCTTGTCTCTGCCTCTACAACACTGGAATTCTAAGTGTACAACTCCATGCCCAGCATTTTCACGTGGGTACAGGGGACTGAACTCAGGCCCAATGCTTCTGAAGTTACCAGATGAGTTTTATCTCCCAAGCTCTCTTCTGTGGTTTTAGTTTGGTTAAAATACTTGCAATTGAACCTGTTTGGTTACCAATGCTGACAAGTGCTCAGCTATCACCCAGGCTTCTCTTTTAGAGACAATATCTCACTAGCTTGCTCAGGCTTCCTGCCTTAGCTTCTGGAATAGGGATTACAGGGCTCTTGCTACTAGACCCAGCTAGATCCTGCAGTCTCAACTGGTTTTCTTCTCCAAAGGAAAAGAGGAGGCAGAGAAGAGAGTTAAAACTCACTAACTGGACTGGAGAAATTGCTCAGCGGTTAAGAGCACTGGCAGCTCTTTCAGAGAACCTGAGTTTAATTCCCAGCACCTACGTGATGGTTCAGATCATCTCTAACTCCAGTTCCAAGGGGATCCAATACCCTCTTCTGGCCTCCAAGGGCACCAGATATGCATGAAGTGCACAGACATTCATGCAAGCAAAACATATTTTACACATAAAATAAAAATGTTAAATCCTCACTAACTAATCCCAGGACTTATGAAACTGAGGCAGGAGGATCACCATGAGTTCAAAAGTCACAAGTCTGGGACTGTGGCTGAGTGGTAGAGGGCTTGGCTACCATGTGCAAGGTCCTGGGTTCAATCCCCAGACTGAATTTAAAAAAGAGCTACAATGACAAAGCAATATCAAAGATCACCTGTGTTTTAGAGAAAGAACCCCACCCACAAAGAACAAATAAAGCCATCAGCAACTATCACTTTGCAGAGGCTTATGAAAGGTAGCAAGCTTAGGCAAATTACCCACAGACTTGATAAAATGGAAAGCAGAACAAGGACTCCACAGGAAGAGAGTACCTACAAGCCTTGGGAAGCCAAGATCAATCCTGAGTTGCTGAAGTCAGAGCTTTGCTGTTAATGATGATCAAACAATTCTGGGTAGATCAGAAAGATCTGGGTTTGTCCATTTCCTTTCTAAGTCTCTAAAACTAGGTCAAAACTGGTAGAACAAAGCTCAAGATGGACTCAGAGGCAGGTTGTCTCAGCTTCTTGCCTGATCTTGTGTTAAGTCAGTAAGTAACCTCCCTGAACCCTAGTTACTTCATCTGCAAATCAAAACTAGATTCTCCATCTGCTGCACAAGCTGTGAGGATTCACTGGGACAAACGATGTGCAATGCTTAGTCATGGTGTCTGCAACTATAAAAGTTGAACATGTCCATCCCTAATTATTTCATTCATCAGCCAATAGCTCTTTCCATGTCATACTCTCGATCCTGGACCAGACACTGCTCAGTCAATTCCTACTTACTTTATTTCTACAAAAATCAGGATTGGCTAAGCCTTTTTCTATGAATATAAACACTCTCCATAAAGGGAGAGGAAGAAATCACAAGCAGCATAGGATAACTGAACCAGCTGCAGCATTATACCCTTGTAATCCAGCATTCAGAGTCAGATGCCAGCCTGGGTTACATTTGAGTACCACGCCAGCTACATGGCTAATCCTCACTCAAAAAGTCAAAATATGGGACATGAGAGACAGGTCAGTGGTTAAGAGCACTTGTTCTTCCAAAGAATCTAAGTTCAGTTCCCAGAACTATCTTACAACTCACAGCCACCTGTTACTCCAGCTTTAAGGTACCTGACACCTGATACCCTCTTCTGGCTTCCAAGGGTACCCACATGCTTCTGTATAAACTAACATGCAGACACACACATGTGTGTATAACAATTTTAATTAAAAAAAAAAAAAAAAAGCCAAACAGGGCTCAAGTGATGGCCCAGTGGCTAAGAGTACTGACTACTCTTTCAGAAGACCTGGGTTCAATTCCCAGAAGCCACATGGTGGCTCACAACTGCCTGTAACTCTAATTCCAAAGAACCCAATGCCCTCTTCTGGGCTCCATGGGCTTCAGGCACACATCTGAAACTAATATACATAAAAAATAAAAACAAACACTTTTTTAAAAGCCAAATTAAGCAAAATTGGCTGGGCGATGGTAGTGCATGCCTTTAGTCCCAGTACTCGGGAAGCAGAGGCAGGCGGATCTCTGTTAGAGGTCAGCCTGATTTGCAGAGCTAGTTCCAGGACTATATAGAGGCTCCAAAACTATATAGAGAAACCCTGCCTCAAAAACCAAAAAAATAAATAAAATAAACAAAATTGAAATAAATAACTGGCTGCCTTTACATTTAAATATTAGACAAAAGATGTGTTCTTTCCCCTTTGTAGTTCAGGCTGTAATAGGTACGCCATATTACTGCAAGGAGGGGCAACAAGTGTGTTTTTCTGGTCACTCTACTTCCATTCTACTTAACATGGTCTCTAGGCAGAGCAATTGGATCACAGGTGACAATCTTGTTTGACTGGGAATAAGAGGCCCAATATTGTATCTGGGGAATATGAAACTTAATGGAGTAAAAACTGTACTTAAACTCCATCTCCTCTATGACCCAACCCAGGAAACATTGTATATGTACTTCTTGTCACTTAAGACTAGAACTGCAAAAGCTAAAGCCAATTAACATCTACTGAAAGGGAAATCTGGCATTATTCAAAGGAGTTAAAATGGGTTGTTCTTCTCCAATGTGAATCCCTAGAAGGAAGCATTTATATACCACCCATTGTGTGCTGGTATCATGCTAAGTTTGTCTCATTTGACACTATCTAGTGGGTATTATTCTCCTCTTTTTACTCATATTGAAACTGGGCCCAGTGAGGTGCCATAGCTTGCCTAGCAAGCCAAGAAAACACCTAACATTTAAAAAAAAGGAGCATATGGACTGCAGAGATGGCTCAGTGGTTAAAAGCAATGATGACTCTTTCAGCAGACCCAGGTTCAATTCCCAGCATTCACATAGGAGCTCACAACTGTCTATAACTACAGTTCAAGGGGACCTGACACCCATGACAAAATACCAATGTCACATAAAATAAAAATATTTTTAAAAAAGGAGCATACACCTAACTCACATACCTAGCACTTAGGATGAAAAGAAGAAAGCAGGTACTCTTCCTCAGTAGCACCCTTACAGTCCACATGGCAAAGGAGGTCACAAGGACAGGGTTATAGGACCTACACAGCCAACATACAAGGGTGGAATCAGAAGTCACAGAGGATGTGTTCATCTCAAGGCTTAGCACTAGCTGGCAAAGTGAGAGTTGCCTGTTGCTTCCCTTTGGGCTAGCAGTCAAATAAAAACTCTGGAGATTTTTGAGCTGACTTGGTCCAGTGTAAGAGAAAAAGACTTTGCCATCTCCAGTTTTCAGTAAATTTCAAGGAAGAATGCGAAAGCACTATGGAATCCTTGAGTAGATGGAACTTGTGTTGTCAACCCAAGTAGCATCTATAGAGCCAGCAAGAACTGAGGACAGGCCAGGCATTGGTGATGCACACCTTTAGTCCCAGCACTCGGGAGGCAGAGGCAGGCGGATCTCAGTGAGTTCAAGGCCAGCCTGGTCTACAGAGCTAGTTCCAGGACAGGCTCTAAAACAATAGAGAAACCCTGTCTCAAAAAACCAAAAAACAAACGAACAAATAAGCAAACTGAGGACAGATGATTGAGAAATAACAAAAAATTTGCACAGTAGCATGCTTAGGAATCTGGACCTCCTGCCCACTATGTCCATCCTTAAAGCCAAAGAAGTTCTCAACAGTGACCTCCTTCCTAGTTAGTTCTCCATCTACCATCAATCTGTGTGCTTCATAGTTTTCACAGTGAAAACCAAATAGACTGCTAACTTTAACACTTATGGAAATCACTACCAATCCAATAAGAACAAAAGCTGAGTAATCTCCTAGTACCTTCTTTAGCAAGTGAGCCTAGACCTTGGATGATATAGAATGAATACATCGTGTATTTACATTTAAAACACCAAAAATCCAATAGCAGCAGAAGTTCCAGAAACACAGGTGTGAAATTAGCCTTTTGGCTAATAATGGCCTGGAAGCAAGATGTGGTTGCAAATTCAATACTGCTCTATAATCATCTTGCCATTTCAAGAACCTGTGAGAGCTTGCTGTGTTAAAAGGAGGTTGGGAAGCCAGTGTGCCAGCTTGCAATTTTCCCTCTGCAGTCAGCTTGTTTCTGAATGTCAACTATCAGGCCCTTTGCAAAGGGGTCTCAACATTCCCCTCACCTTCACATTGCTCTCCTCACAACACATTCAGTTCTCCCTCCCCAGTGTGTACAGAACCCAGGAGCCCATATATCTGCTACTGAACTACACTCCAATCCCAAGGTAATTTTCTGTTTTCTTTTTTTGGTTTTTTGAGACAGAGGTTCTCTGTGGCTTTGGAGCCTGTCCTGGAACTAGCTGTGTAGACCAAGCTGTCCTTGAACTCAGAGATCTGCCAGCCTCTGCCTCCCGAGTGCTGGGACTAAAGGTGTGCGCCACCAACGCCCAGCTCCAAGGTAATTTTCTATCTAGGAAGAGAAAAGCCAAATAGGACTTTCAGTGGTAGAGTGCTTGCCTACTGGTGTGAGTTAGCACATGAGTCCCTGGGTTCAATGCCAGCACCACCGACCAAAACAACAACATCAAATACCCTCTGAAAAAAATTACTACTAGTTCAAGAAAACGTATGTAAAACTTTTCCTAGATTGGCATTCTATGCACAACTAGACAGGCCATTTCAAAATTTAAATTCTAACGGGGGGGGGGGTACCCCACAGATAGTATATGAAGAATTTTTCCCCCTTAATCTAATGGAACAAAATGACCAAATGGGGATGGTTACTTTAAGGTCAGCCACAAGTCTTACAGTGTACTGGTACTTGGAATTAATGACCATTTATTAGATGCCCACAAAGGGTTATTGTAAAAAGAAACTTGTAAATGACTGACAGAAGGTACCAGAGCCTCCATAGAAAGTAAAACACAAGACAATTGAAAGCATTTAAGTTCTCACTGATTGAGAACACAGCTTCCTGAAGAAGTGTATCTTCCAACAGAATGAGGGGAGTTAAAAAGTGAGAGGTAGCGTGCCACCTTCAAAAATGGCTCCGTGACTAGAGGAGCAAGAAGCGTAAATGGGGTCGTTGGCTAGAAATTCTGAAAGATGGCGATTCACACTTACTGAGCACTTGGGTCCAGCTGGCATTTCATAAAGAAACTAAAGGCAGGTTGAGCAAAGACCTCCCCCAAACTCCAGAGCTGGTGCTGAATGGGAACCTAGATTGCACTTTTAAGTCCGCTGCCTCCCTCCATTACTTCCTCTTCCACTCAGCTCGCTGGAGACTTCTTTGCCTTTTAGGAACCGCGGGGCCCAGGCTAGAATGCTGACAAGCAATGTCACACCCTCCGGTATTTTCATCCAGAGACTTCAATGAACACTACTCTAACTTCCACCATATCCTATCCTCGACTACTGAGAAGCCGGGTCACCGGGGACCAGGAGGGGAAACAATGTATTTAAGTTAACAGTTTCTAACAGAAGCAACAAAGTAGTTAAGTGCAATTAAACATGGTTCTTCATCACCGGCGGCTCCCACCTTCCCGTAAGTCAGAGACGTGTAATACTCTCACGCCCTCATCCAAGATCCGAGTTCCAGGAGCAGAGATCGAAAACCCAAGGCTTTCCCCGTTTTCTCGGTTAAAGGGAAGGAGACAGGGGGTCCTCGCGTCGGAGCCGCAGAACTCCAACCAGCGGGGCAGGGTCGCTCGGCTGGGACGGTGGAACAGCTGGCGCGGCCGCCCGAGCCCCGGGGAAAGCGGAAAGGCCAGGCCGCCCGTGTCCCCCTCGAGTGCTCAGCAGCAGCCGGGACGCGCACGCAGACCGCGAACTCCTCGCTGCCCCGCGCCGCTCCGCGGGGCCTGGCTCCGGGTCCAAGGAGGACCCGGCCGAACCCGGCCCGCGACCGTTACCGGGCCCGCGCCGAGCCCAACGCCCGCCCGCGCCTCCCGCCCGCCCGCCGCTCACCTTCTTAGGGTCGGGGTTCGCGGCCAGGCGCGCCTGCAGCTTCTCCACAACTTGGAGCGCCGACTCCGCCGCCATCGCTGTCACTGGCGCGGCCTCCTCGCCGGAACTGGGCTCGCGTTGCGTCCTCGGGCCGCAACTCCGCCCTCTGTGCAGCCCCGGCGGAGACGGAAGCGCGAATGGTCCCTTCCGGGCCTCCGCTGGGGGGGGTGTGTGGGGACGGCCTCAGGACCTGCCCCCGCGCCAGACCACGCCCACGATATCTCCGCGATCTGCCCTGCTCCTACACCAGCATCAGGCCACGCCCCCGACACACCCAGCCCAGAGCCACGCCCCCTGGGCATGTGTCCCTGCAAAGGCGCTGAAATCTGCTAGCCAAATTCGGGCCCACCCTACCCTGTCCTGAGCCACACTCTCATTTACACCTGACGTTGGTGTCGGTGCTTGGCTCCAGGGTCCCACAGACACCCCAGGGACCATCCTGTGCCTCTTGGAGTGAAAGGGAAGAGCTGATGCCTGTAAATTATTTGATATCCACCTAAAAACTGTGACACACCCACACAATAAGAAATCGTGTAATTTAAAGTAACTTCACGGTATTGTAATTTTTGGTAAAGAGCAATCCAGACTGTCTAGTTTCAAGACAATTTGAAACACTGGAAACAAAAGTAACAATAATACATTACCAACCATCTTGTCTTCAACTGCAGAAAGCAGTCCTGTTTCAAGTGACATTATTAAGGTGGGACAGACTATGCTAAGTAAGAGACATCGGTTCTAGGGGTGTCCCAGTAGGCCTCAAATGCCCTGAGCTCCACTACTCTCTCTCCTAGGAAGAGGCATCACCTGAACTTGCTTGGATGATAGGAATAAAGACCAGTGACAACCTGCGGTCCAGTTCCTGAGTCCACGATGGCTTCCCGTCACTACCAAAACCCTGACATTGTTTCCTCCTACTTTAGATTTGTGAGACCTATGTTAAGTAACTGGCATAGAGCAATCTTGGAAAAGCATCAGTTATGTAAGGTGTGGTGGTTCTGGCTGGTAATCCCAATGCTCACTTAGGTTGAGGATTAAGTGTTTATTAAAAGCCAGCCTGGACTACATGAGACCCTATGTCAAAAAAGAAAAAAGGGCCTTATGCCAGGCGGTGGTGGCACATGCCTTTAATCCCAGCATTCGGGAGGCAGAGGCAGGTGGATCTCTGTGAGTTCAAGGCCAGTGTGGTCTACAAGAGCTAGTTCCAGAATAGGTCTACACAGAGAAACCCTGCCTTGAGAAAAAAATAAAAGGAAAGAGGGGTCTGAAGAGCTGGCTCAGTGATTAAGAGCAGAGGACCTTGGTTCAATCCATTTTGGGGCAGCTCACAACTTCCTATGGACTCCAGCTCCCGAGGGTCCTATGCTTCTGGCCTTGGAGGGCGTGTGCACTTACATGAACACACCAGCACATGGCCTAGAACTAGCAATATAGTCTTGGCCTGCCTCCAAATCACAGAAATCCACCTGCCTCTGCCTTGTGAGTGCTAGAATTAAAAGCATACAATATCTAGCCCCCAAAAGAATGCTTAAACATGGGGGCCATGGAGATGGCTCAGTGGGTGAAGAGCTGGCTAGACAATCAGCTGATGAACTGAGCTTGATTCTTGGGAACACCATGAAGGTAGAAGAGAACTGGATATCCTCTGACCTCTGCACATTAGCTATGGCACATGCATCTCTCTCTCTCTCTCTCTCTCTCTCTCTCTCTCTCTCTCTCTCACACACACACACACACACACACACACACACACGTGCAAGAGAGAGAGAGAGGGAGGGAAATACGAATTATATAAAGGAAGGAGAAGGAGGGGCTGGAGAGCTGGTCCGGTGCTTAAGTGATTAAGAGTACTAACTTCTCTTCCAGAGGATCTAGGTTTAATTCCCAGCACCCACATGGCAGCTCACAACTGTCTCTGACTCCAGTTCTTGGGGATCTGACACCCTCACACAGACAGACGTGCAGGGAAAACACCAGGGCACATGGAATAAAAACAAAGTTTAAAAATCTTATGTCAGGCAGTGGTGGTGCATGCCTTTGATCCCAGCACTAGGGAGGCAGAGGCAGGTGAATCTCTGTGAGTTAGAGGCCAGCCTATTCTTCAGAGTGAGATCCAGGACAGCCAGGGCTACACAGAGAAACACAGTCTCAAAAAAAAAAAACAAAAAGAATAAAAGGAAAGAATCAATTGTTGGGATAACATGCTAGTTAAGGAAGAATACTGAATTCTCTAGTAAAACAGCATACAGATTCCTCCAGTTGGGCAAGTCTGTTTTGCATAACTGTAGCCACTGTTCTCTCCATCATAGGCTGACTGTGAAGTTTCTAAACTAACTACATCCATCATTGTTTCACAAGTGGATAATACTTAGGGATGGCACCTTCCTAAGGGTCAGGTTTTAGAGGCTCTTTGTTCTCCTCAATACAATAATGTGAAGTTGAGATAGTCAGCTCTAGGAAATGGTATGTGAAACTCAAAATCTATACCTTTCACACACAGCCTTCAAGTTGGGTTAAATTCCTGCTAGCACTTGATGTATAGCAGGCCTGGACTATAGCTCTCTCCACTGCTCCTGGAGCCTAGTCCTGTCATGGAATAATAATTTTGTACCCTGTGAAGATGTGTCTTTGTCAAGGCACCTTCAGATTGGTTTAATAAACAGATGAATGGACAATAGCTAGACAGGAAGAGGCTAGGTGAAACAACCAAGCAGAGAGAAAAGAGGAGGTGATGAATCTGGGTATGGGAGAGAATCTGAAGGACATAGAAAGGAAACAGGAGGTGCAAGATGGAAGAGAGATAAAAAGCCAGGAGGCAAAACCTAAATTAATATAAACTAGTTATATTTATACATATATATATTTATATATATAAAGCCTACGCTATAGGCTGAGCTATCATAATTTCATAGTAAGTCTCCATGCCTTTGTGTGTGTGTGTGTGTGTGTGTGTGTGTGTGTGTGAGACAGAGAGAGAGAGAGAGATGGTGACCAAAGACAAATCTATCTATACGGTCCACTAAAAATCTGTAGCTCCCCCTTCCCCACAAAAAGTCCCTTTGAAGCTGTGGTGGCACGCACCTTTAATCGTGGCACTCAGCAAGCAGAGGCAGGCAGATGTCAGTTCCAGACATGTCTGGTTGACATAGGGAATTGATTCCAGGACAGCCAGGGCCTACAAGCTTCCTTTAGCTCTTTGTCTTACTTATTTTGGTTCTTTTCATTGTGTAAGCTCAGTGAGTGTCTCTGGACTCTACAGCTTGTAGACAGATACTTAATGACTGAGTTGAAGGCCACAGAGATGGCTCAGCAAGTGACAGTGCTTGCCTGGGAAAGACTGACTGAAGCTGGTAGAAACTGCTTCAACTGCTGTTTGCTGAGCTCTCCTGGAAGCACAACTCTGTGCTACTTCATACATCTCTCCCTCCCAGCACGCCTGAGAAATTTTAAGGACAGCCATCTAAGGCTTGGAAAGATTAAAGAATGGCCTTCGGTTTGGTAAAGGACAAGCCCAAAAGGTAAATGAAGTAGCTTGGCTGTTTTTGTTTTGTTTTTTTGAGACACTGTGCCCCTATGTAGTCTTGGCGAGCCTGATATTCACCATGTAGCATATGCTGGCCTCTTACTTTCAGTTATCCTCTTGTCTCTGCCTCCTGAGAATACTTGGTGGGCTAAACTCAAGCTCTTTGACCGTTAGCTGCTTTGCTTGAGATATTGCTTGTTGCCTGAGAAGCCATTTGGGAAGAAGCCACTCAACCATTCATTTATTTATTCCCTCACTCACTCATTCATTCATTTCTTTGATTGCCTCACCCACCCCCCCACTCCCCACCCCCCATCCCCCACCCCACCCCGCATCACTAGGACTGAGCAGGTTCAATTACCTGTCTCCTTAAACCTTCTCTCCTCTAGTGATTTAGGAGCCGTGGGAGGGCTGGGTCTGTAGATCAGTGGTAAAGTACTTGATGGGCAATGAAAAAAAAAATTGCCAGCTGGTGAGTAAGTGAATGTGTGAGTGAATATGAACAAAGAGGGGATCTAACTCTGCCTGGCGGTCAAGAGTTGGACTGTTTGATGGGACTCTTAGAGGGGAGAGTTTGCCCAGGAGAGCTTTGAGTGACAGATCACTCCAGGCTGGACAGAAGCAGGGACAGGAGGACTGGATATGTGAGACCCTGGATGAAAGTGGGGAAAGGACAGGACATCCTGCTCTAGTAAATCCCAGAACAAAACAAATGCTACAGCACACCACCCAGCCTTGTTCAAAATGCCCATAACGGAGAACACCCACAGATACTCCCAGAGGATAAATACAGGGGTTGTGAGGCAGCATTCTACCTTAAAAATACAAATCAGGGCATCTGAACACAGATGCAAACCAGTGACGCGAAACAGCTGTGCTCAAGCTAGCATGACCGCCTACAGCCCTCAAGGAACTTTCTCTCTAGAGAAATTACCTTGTACCCAAGAGGCAGAGACTTGCACACACCCAAAGGGAGACCATTCCAGGGAGCTGAGTTGCCTAGGACAGGCATATGGTATTGGGGCCAAGTATGCTACCAGATGCCTTTCCCCCAGATAAGTGCCCCTTTGACTGGAGCCACAGAGGCCAGCCATGGAAACAACTCAAATGGAAGACTGAACTCAGTTGGCGGAGGTAGTATTTCAAATGTTACTCACTTCAAGAGCAACCTTGGGAGGTAACGCCACCCTTATGTTAGGGAAAGAGAGAATGAACTACACTAGGGGCTCAGTCAATGATGGGAAAGCTGAAGGTGAAACCCAGATCTCTGGCTGTGAACAAGTCTTTCCATTTCACACTGAAAGAGTTTCACATCCTGACTGACTTTGGGAAAGAGCCCTCTGTGTCCTGTGGCACTCTGTGGCAGCCTCCTGTTAGGATAATTTCTATGCAATTTCTTATCAGACTTCCAGCATTGCTCACCGAGAGCCCCTTTCAACAGACACTTCCCCATTACCTACAAAAACCATTGCTACCAGCTAGTTCCTTTTTCAACTTCCTTTTTTTTTTTTTTTTTTTTTTTTTTTTTTTGGTCTAGTTGTTGTTGTCTTAAGCTTGAGGACAATCGTATTAAAGTTTGAGAGGAAAAACAACAGGGTAGGCAAGCTGTAAATCTCTGCAGGAGGGAGATGGAGAAACAGTGAAAGCTAGGCTTTTTGAATTAGGGTCTAAGAAGGTCAGCATGGCTTGCAATGGAGCTGCGTGGAGGGAGGGGAGGGAAGCTTCAGAGAAACCAGAGTGCCAGGGAAAGCGTGCTTAGGATTTGGGCCAGTGTCTGAAAGAGACAGAAGGAAGGAAGAGGACAGAAAAAAGGACAGAGCTGCCGTGAGCTTCTCATGAGCCAGGCCAGAGAAAAAGTCAATATGGTGTTTTCTCATCAGAGTGATGGAGCTGTGGCTGATGAATATGCTGATGTCAAATCAGTAATACTTTTGGTGGTTTGTTTGTTTTTGTTTCTTGTTTTGTTTTTGTTTTTTGGGGTTTTTTGTTTTGTTTTGTTTGTTTTTGTTTTGTTTTGATTTTTTAAGACAGGGTTTCTCTGTATGCTTTGGAGCCTGTCCAGAAACTAGCTCTGTAGACCAGGCTGTCCTCGAACTCACAGAGATCTGTCTACCTCTGCCTCCCCGAGTGCTGGGACTAAAGGAATGTGCCACCACCAACTGGAGAATCAGTAATACTTTTGCTAAGCCCTACAGAATAAAGAAACATTATGCTCCTCAATGCAAATGTTTTCTTTTTCTAGGTTTTGTTTCTGTTTGTTTGTTTTTGAGACAGGGTTTCTCTGTGTATTGGAACCTGTCCTAAAACTCATTCTGTAGACCAGGCTGTCCTCAAACTCACAGAGATCAGCCTGCCTCTACCTCCCAAGTGCTGGGATTACAGGTGTGCGCCACCACTGCCTGGATTGTTTTGTTCTTTAGGGTTTGGATCCAGCACCTCTCAGAAGCTAGGTGCTCTCCCTTATCACTGATACACATCTTGGGGCCCACTACCAGCTGAAAATTCTTCCAAATAAAGGAAAAGATCACAAGCTGGGCATCCGTGATGCATGCTTTTAATCCCAGCACCCAGGAGGCAGAGGCAGGTGGACTTCTTGTAGTTCACAGCCTGGTATATAGAGCAAGTTCCAGGACAGCTAAGGATATTTGAAGAAACCCTGTCTCAAAAAAAACGAAAACAGCACATCACAGATGTATTTTTAAAATAGATTTTCTAGGGTATGAGAGATAGTTCAACAGTTAAGAGCACTGGCTGCTTTTCTAGAGGACTAGGGTTCAATTCTCAGTACCCACATAGTGACTCACAACCATCTGTAACTCCAGTTCCAGGAGATCCAATGGCCTCATCTGGTTTTTATGCCCCAGGCATGCACATGGTATATAGACATATATGCATAAAAATAAAAGATAAACACTTTTTTGTTTGTTTGTTTGTTTGTCATGGCTGTCCTGGAACTCACTCTGTAGACAAGGCTGGCCTCAAACTCACACAAATCAGTGTGCTTCTGCCTCATGAGTGCTGGGATTAAAGGCTTGTGCAACCACCACCTGGCTAAGATAAATAAATTATAATTGTATGTATTTTTATGTCATATTCAAACTCCGTTGAGCAATTAATATATGGCAATAAAAATAATTTTAATTGCATTTCAACACAGATGGTTTTCTTTCCAGTGAAATCAAAAGCTCTTATGAGAATTCAAATAGCACAAAATATGTTAAGAACCCTACCTAGAGTGAGTAGCAGATTTATGTCATATTAATAAAGTATAAGCATGAGATCTCTGTCTTAGTTTGGGTTTCTATTGTTGCAATGAAACACCATGACCAAAAGCAAGTTGGAGAGAAAAGGGTCTGTTTGACTTACAGTTCCAGATCACTGTGCATCAGTGAAGGAAGTCAAGGCAGGAACTTAAGCACGGCTGGAAGCTGGAGACAGGGGCTGATGCAGAGGACATGAAGGGGGTGCTGCTTACTGGCTTACTTCTCGATTGCTCAGCTTGCTTTCTTTTTGTTTGTTTGTTTTGTTTTGTTTCTGACAGGGTTTCTCTGTATTGTTTTGGAGCCTGTCCTGGAACTCGCTCTGTAGACCAGACTGGCCTGGAACTCACAGAGATCTGCCTGCCTCGGCCTCCCGAGTGCTGGGACTAAAGGCATGCGCCACCAATGCCCGGCTCAGCTTGCTTTCTTATACAACCCATTTCCACCAAACCACTGGTAGCACTCACAATGGGCTGGGGCCTCACCCCATCAATCAATAATTAATAAAATGCCCTATAGATAGATCTTATGAGGGAATTTTTTTTTTTTTTGGGTTGAGGTTCCCTCATTTCTGTAAACTCTAGCTTGTGTCAAGTTGCCATATAACTAAAAGCCAGCACAGCCCCTCACTCTGACTATGAAGAAACTCTGTTCCTAAATTTATATTCAGGTTTTCATTTTTTGTTTTGAATCCAATGTTTCTTTTTAGTTTCTTTTCTCAGTTACAGATAGTTATGAGACACCATGTAGGCATTGGGAACCAAACTCTGGTCCTCTGAAAGAGCAACAAGTGTTGATCACTGAGCCTTCTCTCCCTGAACCCAGCATCTTACACATTCTTAGACATGCTAGCTAAGAGCTGTCTTTCTTTCTTTTCTTTTTCTTTCCTTCTTTTGTTCTTTTCTTTTCTTTTTCTTTCTTTCTTTTTCTTTTCTCTTTTCTTTTTCTTTTTCTTTTTTTCTTTTTTCTTTTTCTTTTCTTTCTTTTTTTTTTTTTTTGAGACAGGATTTCTCTGCATAACAGCGCTCTGGCTGCCCTAGAGTTCTCTTTGTAGATCAGGCTGGCTTCAAACTCACAGAAATCCACTGCCTCTGCCCTGCCTCCCAGGTGCTGGGATTAAAGGTGAGTGCCATCATCACCTGGCTTAAATGCTTGTAAATGCCCAGTTTAAGCTTAAGTCATATTCCCTGGCCCATTCAAACATTTGTTGCAGCACTACTCAGTGCTCTGGGCTGGACATCGGGACTCCTGAGAGTTTGGTCTAGTAGATATAATGTCACTTAAGAGAAGCATCCTGCTCTTAAATGTGACAATACCCAGAGGATGATCTAAAGACCTGGAACAAAAATTCTGTTGAGGGCCTGTGGGGTGTGGCATAGTTGATAGTGCTTGCCCAGCATACACACATCCCAGGGTTTAATCTCCAGCAAAGCAGAAACTTTTTTGTTTTGTTTTGTTTTTTGTTTTTTCCAGACATGGTTTCTCTGTATTGATTTGTAGCCTGTCCTGGAACTAGCCCTGTAGACCAGGCTGGCCTGGAACTCAGAGATTCTCCTGCTTCTGTCTCCCGAGTACTGGGACTAAAGTCTTTTGCCACCAATGCCTGGCTACATGGCAGAAACTTTGCTTGTGATGCATACCTGTGATGCTAGACAGGAGGATCAAAATTTGAGCTCATCTTTGGCTACATAATGAGTTTCAGGTTAGCCTGAACTACTAGAGATTCTGTCTCAAAAAAAAAAACAAAAATCAAACAAAAAAACAGTTTGTTGGGGAAGAAGAAAGGGTGTTTTTTTTTTTTTTTTTTTGTTTTGTTATTTTTGTTTGTTTTGTTTTGTTTGTTTTTCAAGACAGGGTTTCTCTGTATTGCTTTGGAGCCTGTCCTGAAACTCTCTCTGTAGATCAGGCTGGCCTCAAACTTACAGAGATCTGCCTGCCTCTGCCTCTTGAGTTCTGGGATCAAAAGCTTGTGCCAGCAAAGGGCAGCTCTAATGTTTTTGTTTTTAAATCATGTGTTTTGTGTGCTCATGCCTGTGTGCGTTTGAGGGTTGCCTGATCCCCTGGAGATGGAGTTATAAGTGGTTTTGAGCTATCTGACATGAGTGTTCTTCCTCCATGAGAACAGCATATACACCTCAAGTACTGAGCCATCTCTCCAGACCAGCGCGGGTTCTATAGATACATGAAGAGATGCTGCTTCTGTGTGTTGTTGGGGGACATGAGTGAAAAGCACTGTGAAACACCAGGCTAACTCAGCAGATCTGATTCAATACTGACAGGACTGCTAAGCTAGCAGGCTTGCTGTCACAGAACCATCAATGTGACCAGGACGGAAGCAGCTCCAGGCAAAGCAGGCACTTGGTAAATATTTTGCTTCATTGAGCACAGAAAGGCTGGAGCTGAGAGAACGGTTGTGGGCTCAGTATGGTCCACTAGCATGCTTCCTTTGCTCTCACAGTATGTACAAAATTGAGCCAATTGCCAGAAGTTTTTGTGGTGGTGGGGGGCAGTTTGAGACAGAGTTTCTCTGTGTTAATAGCCCTGGATGTCCTGGAACTCTTTGTAGACCAGGTTGGCCTTGAACTCACAGAGATCCACCTGTCTCAGCCTGCTGGGATTAAAAACATGACTCCAGCTCACCAGGAGTTTTAAACCTGGAGCTTTCACAACTTCCCTTGAAAACAAGTCCTATGTGGGTGCGCTGGAGCTGGGCCGAAACTGTCCCCCTCCTCCTGCTCTTCCCACACCAATGGTTTCACCAGCCCGCCCACTCTGGACACACACACTTCTGGTCCTGTAACCCTGAAAATACAGAAGTATGTCCTTCTTGACCCTCAGAGATAAATGCAGAGACTTACATTAGCAACTCTGCAGAGAGAGTCTAACACCCTATTATCTAAAATATTTAAAACCCTATCAAATGATGCATGGTCAACATTTGGTAAAGTGTTTGCCCATGAGGATCTGAGTCTCATCATTAACATGCACATAAAAAGCTATGTGTGAGTGGCAGTGGTGGCACACACACCTTTAGTCCCAGAGGCAGGTGGATCTCTGTGAATCTGACTCCAGCCTGGTCTACCGAGGGAGTTCCAGAAAGTTCCAGAACAGCCAGGGTTGTTACATAGAGAAACCAAGTCTCAAAAACAACAACAAAAAGTTAGGTGTTGGGGGGTTGAGTGATGGCTCAGTAGCTAAGAGCATTGACTACTCTTCCAGAGGACCCAGGTTCAATTCCCAGCACCCACACTGCAGTTAACAACTGTGTGTAACTCCAAGATCTGACACTCTCACACAGACATATATGCAGGCAAAACACCAATGCACATTAAGAAAAAAAAAAAGGGGGTGTGGTACAAGCCTGTAATTTCAGCACTGGGATGGTGGGAGAGTTCACTGGTCCCCAGTTATATAGCATAACTGGTTCTACTGAGGGAACTTGTCTCAAAAAACAAGTTGGACAGTTTCCAAGGAACAACACTCACGGCTAACCTCTGGCCTCCACATTCATGTGCACACATACCCACAGGAACACATGAGTGTATACACACACACACACACAAGAAGAGAGAGAGAACACATGGATGCAGAAGTCCCCAACCCACTATATATTGCCTGGGCACATTATACTCAGCACTTAATGAGACAGGCACCCCTGCTGTGCCCACTTGACTTGTGAGGAAGCATAGCCTCAGAAGGTCACACCAGAGCGGGGGGGGGGGGGGTTGAACCCACTGCAAAGCCTGAACCTCAGATACCAGCCCACACAGCCGATGCAGCAGTCCCCACCCCCTTCCTGC